>NW_020955986.1:17419-240120 GCF_003031625.1 Empidonax traillii | reverse complement strand
AACAGTACCTGCTTGAAGCATATGATCCTGAAGATTCGTAGAGATGCTCGTAATTTTGAGCGGTATCAGCACAACAGAGACCTGGTAAATTTTATCAACATGTTTGCTGATACCCGACTGGAGCTTCCTCGTGGCTGGGAGATAAAAACTGACCAGCAGGGCAAGGTAAGAGTGCCAACAAAACCCATCGCTTGTTTAACGCACCACGTCAGGCTACAGGATTAATAAAGGTTCCTTCCTTCTTGACTCAAAATTGGTGATGGTTTGGTTTAAACAACACAAGCAGCAAGCAGAGTTATTTTAGAAGCAGGAAAAAGAACTTCAAGAACAAATGTTTGAAAGTATTTCTAGCTTTCTGCAAAATATCATGGCACAGCCAAGGCAGCATTGGACTGACAAAACAGTTTGAGCCAGAGTAGGTATGTTGTGCCTGCAAAATTTGACTCATTGTCTCTATGTCCAGTGAAGCTTTGCTGAGTGACTTCTGGGACTGCCAAATAGGCTAAAGCACTGTTTCCCAATAATATTATTCTCTTCTGTCTTGTTTACACTGTGGCCATTACACATGATTTTGACCTACACAGATTCAGGTATTTTCCACGAGCAATTCCAGCTTTGAGTAAGACAGTCCTTTTGTTTGCAGGTGTCTTCCACGGACTGTGCTTAACCGAGGTATTTCTGACACAATTGCCAGCGGTTCTCACGTCGCGTTCCCACAGTGCCATCACACTGTTGGCCCTCCCCTTATAAAAGAACCCTGTTCCTTTGTCTTTTCAGTCTTTCTTCGTTGACCACAACAGCCGTGCTACCACCTTCATAGATCCCAGGATTCCGCTGCAGAACGGTCGTCTCCCCAATCACCTGACTCACAGGCAACACCTTCAGCGACTTCGTAGCTACAGCGCTGGAGAGGTAACTGTGCCAGTCTCAATCCAGGAACTTTTGACAGCGGCCTTCTGTAGAACTAAAAGCACTTCTTTTATCTGGAAAGTGTTGAAACAGATTGTCTTGTGAATTTTTGTCTTGTAAAGACAATAAGCGATTTTTTTCTGCTTTCTGAAGGGTTTGTTTTAGAGCTTGTTGGTAACTGAAGTTTTGCGTTTTGATGGCTTCCAGAATAAATTAATAAGCATTAAAACTTGACTGAAGCAAAATGATGAAAAATAGATTTTAGAGGAAGAGTCCATATATGACATTTTGGTCTTGCTTTACTGAAGTCGAGTGATTCGTTATTTTTGTAGCCTGATACTTCAGCAGCCTCATATGTTTCTTCAGTCCCCACTGGGACAAACTGTACTCTGAAATTATATACTCCCTAGCAGTAGTGTAGTAATGTGGGTTGAGGTTTGCTTCCCTAGCTTCCAGTCACATTAAGCATCTTTCCTGCGTTTCATGGGAATGACTTTTATCACTGAGGGCCATGGACACGATTGAAAGAGGCATAAATACTGTGTTGTGTATTGTGAGTTTAAGGAGGAAAAAAGTACCAGCAACCAGATTCTTCGTATAGCAAATCCATACAATTGAAGATCTGTAGAGATTAGTGCTGAACAGGAGTAGAGATGAATTATGGTGAAAGGATCTTCCTCTTCCAGAAAAATACCCATTGGAATGCTTGTGCAATTAATTTATTGCAGCAGGATCTGTCTGACACCTCTCACTGCCGGCTGGGGTTGGGATCAGGAGCTGACTAGGGTGCAAGGTCAGTTCTTCAGGATCAAAGGCAGACCAGGCATGAGTGGCTTGGGCATGCTTTCTCCATCTTGGCTGAATGTGGAAACATATTTTCTGAAGATAGGAGTGTACCTATGGATCTATTTCAATCATATCTTCCCAACAGTTTAGCAGCTTCCTTCTGCCAACAGCCTGCAGTTTAGTGTTACTGTTGTGGTTGAATTACTGACACGACTGTGATAGCCACCTGCAGGATGGTTCATATTTGGGCACATGCTTGCCTGGGACTCGGTTACAAAGATCAATTTTCAATAAACCCAAAATATCAAGTACAGGGAAGGGAGTCAAAAGTATTTACTACTTGTGAGTAATGATTCTCTGAGGAAATTATAAAGTGTTCATTGAGGCCACTGATTTGGCACAATCAGCCAATGAAACAGGGCTTTCTGTCTCAGGAGCTGTCTGGGATGGCACTGTCACCTCACAGTCTCAGTGGCCCAGGTCCCACAGTGTAGTCAGTAGCTTCCCCTCTGGAAGCATCTGCTGCTCCACCGGAAGGACTCCCATTGATATCCAAGGACTTCGGATTGGTGCCTAAAAGCCCGCCACTTCCAAAGGAAAAGTGCAACCCTTTACAATTCAACCCATTGATTAAGAGCCTCGTGTTCTATGCCATTTCCTCCAAGTGTATTTGGATGTTCTTTTGTCCTGTAAATCATGTCCGCAGAGTCACACTTGGGGTTTTGTCCTGGCCGTGTGTCAGCTATCTGCAGGCCTGCTGGTTTCTTTGCTGAGCAGATGGTGTGGCCTCTGGAATCTGTCGCCAGGATGGCATGAGGGAACCGTGAAAGACAACCAGCAGTTTTCTACGTTATGTACAGATGTCAAATGAGCCTGAAGGAGAACAATGAAGCTTGTGGGTGCCAGAGAGGGTATAGAAGAGAGCCAGGGTAATGAAATAACGGACCTCTGCAAAAACTTCCATGTAGATTACTGATATTAAAGAGCATGATATGTAAATTTGACAAAAACGCTACAGATTCTTTGGTAAGCATTTCTTTAAGGTATCAATGTTTTACAGGAAAAAGGTGGTTGATGCTACTCTTGGTTGCCTGATTTTTGGAAGACAAGTTCAGGTAGCTGCAGTGGCCACCAGTAACTAAAAGAAGATAGGTCACTGAGTGATTCATTTCCTTCTGCCACTGCTATAAACAGAACAGGTCAGAATTGCTTTCCATTCCCTCTAAGGGACTTTCCATCTGCAGTGAAAGTCAACATACATGATTACAGGGTAGATATTTTAAAGGCAGAAAGAAGAAATAAGCAGGCATCTGCAGTGGAGAGGCAAGAGTTGATGGTTAAGCAAGATAAGCAGAGGAGATATTTGAATATAGCAGTATACAAATCTTACTGACCTGAACCACAACAGGCAAGTAACAGGATTCAAGCAGGCAAGGACCTCTCAAATCCAGCAGTGATATAAACCCCAGGAAAGTGTGTTATATCTTGAAAGGCTTCTGTGATAGTTTGGACTCTCCACTCTGGTTGCAACATCCCAGTATCAATTTCACAGCTGTTAAACCCTAACATAAATCTATAAGGTTACTTTGCACTAGACTAATCCAGTCACTAAATCATTTGGGAGCCACCCTTTTTTTTTTTTTTTTTTTTTTTTTTGATTGGAGAATAATGTGCTAATCGAAATTAGGTCTTTCAATTAGAAAGTCAAAATAGACAAGGCGATTGCGATTGAACACTGAGCTGGAGCAATCAATTGTACATTATTAGCTAAAAGATTAGAAAGAGAAGTGTTAGGAAAATGAAAGTTAATTAGACAGCTCCGAATTTTCCTGTTGTGCTGCCAGAGAAAAATTGTTAAGAGGTGTAAATGTGTAAAGAGCAAACACAGCATTAACAATGCCTAAGCGTGGTGATGAAGAGAAGCACCACAGAGTGTGCAATTTTATTATATTGAGATGTGTACAGAACTGGCTTCTTACAACCTAGCTTTAGCTTCTTACAACCTGGCTTTAGCTGTTAACCCAGAACTGGGAAAAAGAGAGTGAAGGTTTCTCTTCAAGGGCACTAGACATGTTTCCTTTCAGAATTCTTGCTTTAGGAGAAATATATCCAGGCACTGGAAAATTAGCCAAAAGGAAGAAAACATACATCAGGTGACATGAGCAAGGGGAGGAACTAGGCCCAGGTTGGGCAAAAGTATCATACAGTTCCCAGCTGATGAGAAAATACCAACTGGTGCTAATTTTTATGGCAGATGTTTAACTCCTCTGTTACTCCTCCCTTTCCCCCTTTCTATCTTCTGGTCAGTAAATCCATGTGTAGCAACAAGGGCATAGGATTTGTCTTTGTAAAGGGTGAGTCAGAGATCACCCCTTTGATGGAGCAAAACATTCGCCGTGCACTTTCGCGGCAGTTTTGTGTTTTAAATTACAGTATGTTTAATTAGAATTGTTAAGATTGTTCACTGTTTAACCTGCGTATTGATAAGGATCAAGTGCATTGACCGGTATCTTGTTGCATATAAACGTTTTATGCTTTGTGGGCTCCAGAAGGCGACTTGCCAGTCACATTTAGCTTCTCGGTTTTCATTTATATCCAGTTGGAAGACCTGGCATTTGACCGTACCATTGAAAATGGGCTGGCACCATTCTCTTGGGTGCAGAACTAAGCATTTAAAGTATTGGAGTAGGGGCAATTTCTTCCTCAAGTGGTTACCAAGTGCTACAATTTGTGCAGTGAGAAAGGAGCAGCTGTTAGCCCAGTAGAGTAGCAATTGGAATTCCTAATGCATCTTGTCCTGATACAGGCTGTACTGACACTGCAGTGACAGGAAAAGGGGGGAATGTCTTTAAAGTGAAAGAGGGTAGGTTTAGAGCAGATGTTAGGAAAAAATGCTTTACAATAAGGGTGGTGAGACACAGGAACAGGTTGCCCAGAGAAGTTGTGGATGTGCCATCCCTGGAAGTTCTTAAGACCAGGTTGGAGGGAGCCTGAGCAATCTGGTCTAGAGAAAGATGTCCCTGCCCATGCCAGAGGGGTTGGAATTAGTTACTCTTTAAGGTCCCTTCCAGCTCAAGCCATTCTATCGTTCTTCTGTTGGTCATATTCTGGAGGAAGATTGCAGGCAGGTGGGTTCCCCTCAGTTTGCACAAGTCCCCAAAGACTTACCCAGGAATGCCTTACTGAAGATTGCCAGACCTCACTGTTTGGCTTTTAATATCCTCACGTAATATCCTCAAAACGTGTTTACCCACCTTTCAATGTATCTGCCTTCCTGCTTCCCTTCACTAGATAGCAGGTTTAGAACAGTGGCTTTCTTTAGGTACCTCAATTAAGGGGCAGGGATAAATTTCCTTCTTCCTATTCCTTTTATATCAGCTCTTTCCAGTGCATACAATTCAAATTCTATTTCTGGTTGTGCATGTTAGGCAACCTGCTTTTGGCATGATACAGCCTTTTTCTGCCCTGTGATCTACATAGATATAACTTCCTCATGTTATTTCCAGTATTGAATTTCCCTTCAACGATGCTGAATGAACATGTTACAGCGTTGTGGGTTTCTTCTCTTTTCAAATTAACATGGCTGTAAAAACCTTGAAGTAAATGCAATTGTGCTAGAACAGGAGACTCTATGATATTACTGAGATTTTATTTTCATTGGAACAGAGAACTCCATCACTGCAATACCTTACTTATCTTGCATTTAATTCTGGATTCTGGTGCCTTCACTGCAGCATCAAAGAGGTGGGATAGGTGTGGGTAATGGTGCACTTCCATTTGGAAGCACAGGATTACTTAGCTTTTTTAAGTCGACTGTAGTATAAAGCTATAATTTTTGTGCTTGCTTTCTGTCCTCCAGTCGGCATCATGGACCATTCTGAAACTCACAGAAGATAAGAAACCTTTTAACTGACTGATGTGCTACCGATGGTCAATTCTGATCATTCCTTTCCTTTCCTCTGATGTTGTAGGCCTCTGAAGTCTCTCGAAACAGAGGAGTCACCCTGTTGGCCAGACCAGGCAATAGTCTCGTAACAGCTATTCGAAACCAGCACCATCACGAGGCGCTACCTCTGGGTAAGCCAAGTTTCTCTTTTCTTCTCAGAGCAGTGCTCACAGAAGTGCTTTTTAGAACTTCTCATCGACCACACACACACACTGCTTGATGTTACCCTGTGGCTCACTGGCAGCGAGGTCAGTGTGCCCCTGCAGAGTAATGGTGATGTCACCAGGCCCCCTCAAAGGTAAATAAAGCCTTGAGTTTGTGGGTTTTTTTTTCCTTTTCCAGCTTACAATGACAAGATTGTTGCATTTTTACGCCAACCCAACATTTTCGAGATGCTGCAGGAGCGTCAGCCCAGCTTGGCCAGAAACCATGCACTCAGGTACCGCTTTTTTTTCCAGACTGCTGAAACCAAGTCCCAGGAAAGATTTCTTGTAGTGGGGAAAACCAAGTTCTAGTAGCTGTGGTACAAAAGATGAGCTTGGGCTCCATATGGAACTGTCACCATTAAAGAGTAGGTGTGGACCACCAGGATCCATGTAGTTACTATGGTTATTTTCCACAGACATTCAAGAAGTAAGAAGAACTAAAATAACTAAAGGCAAACAGTGGCATATCTAATATCTGTTGTAACTATTACTGAATAGCAGAAACTCTGTCCTCACCTACAGTTATCAGTTTGCTTTTCAGAAGATAAAATTATAATTGTGTTTGGATGGAAGTCAGCAACAAAACTCCAGTAACTCCAGCAGAACCAGGGATTTTACTTCATGGCTATATTTAAACCCATATCATGGGCATAGTCGCCCAGATTTTATAAATAGAAAGGAGCATTATTACGAAGTGGATTGTACTCTTGTCTTTAGCCTTTTTCACTTGACTTAATGGTAGTCCTTTCCAAAGTAGTTAAATTGTGTCTTTCTCTTTTTATACCTGTTCCTTTCATATTTAGATTTTTTCAAAAATGAAGAAAACAGAACCAATTGCCAATATGATTTAAACTCATTCGAATTCCAAAATTTGAATTAATTGTTTTGGCCAAGAACTTTAGCTGGTGTTTATCAGTCTCAGCAATGCCAGTATGCGCCAGCTAAGAGTTTGACCAAGAGTCTAGTTTGTACTGTGCAGTAAGAAGCACGGCTGCAGGATTCCTGAAGGAGGGAAGGAGGAGCAAGGAAAGGACCTTCAAGTTCCTGCAGTGCAGGAAGTTCTGCTGGTAGCCTCGCTGAGGCATTGCTCACCTGTGAGGGCCAGACAAAGAGTCCTTTGGGTATAAGGATTAGGCTTCCTTCCTGGAGGAACTGATACATTCAAATAAAATGAGAGAGACAGAATGAAAAATGCACTCAGTATTTAAGACCGTACATTTCTGTAACTGAGAATTTTTTATCTTCACTATCAAATTATTCCAGGCTATTTTTTTTTTTTTTTTTGCTCAGCTGTAGTTTGAATTCTCATTTCCCAGAGAACAGATGATGCTTTTATCTCCTTCTGAGCAGAGAAAAAAAATTGACTAGTGATAAGGGCTAGACAGCTTAGCCAGTGTGTAATGAGATTTGTAACAGGATATTGAGCCCTTTGCCTCCAGGTCACTGCTTATGATTATACTTTGGGTCAGGAGCGATCCCAATCTACTGTCTAATGCTCACAGAGCAGGTATTTACCAAACTCCTAGGAGGCAAATGCCCATCTTTTACAGAGCTTGATTCTTCAAAACATTGCAGCCCCACCCAGCAAGGTATTAAAGCACATCCTTGTCTTGAGGTAGAATATTTTTACTTGATACTAGAGTAAATATTTTTGGGCACTGCAATGCTTTAGAAACACACTGACAGTCTGGGGTGTAGATATGTATCTTCCATGATCCTAATATGCTGATAGGGTCCTATCTTATGTTTCCCACTCCTTATTAGCAAAATGTGTCATTTTAAATGTGTAACATGTGTTTACACTGTATAATCTCTGTGTGATCAATTCGTATCAAGTATGCGTTAGAGAGTTATTTGCCAAATAAAACTGATGGAAGGAAAGGAAGTGAAATTATTGGAAATTCTGTTACAAAAGGTGGTATGCTAGTTGTAGACTTTAACAGAAAATCTGCTGGTGGTGACCTGAGTTATACACATGAACTTGGAGGACTAAGAATAATTCTGTTTTCTAAAATACAGAACAAAATCTCTTGCTTTTGCATCAGTGAACTGAATGACAGGAAAAGGGTTTGGGGTTTTTTTTTTGCAATTTTATGTTAATAAGATTAGAAAATGAATCAGGCATATAAGATGTTTGCCGTTTTTGTAAGGAGATAAACAGGAACTGGCAAAATAGCAAAGCACGACAACTCTGTGCACAATTCATGCCATGATAATGGCGTGGGTTTTTTCTGTTTCTTTTTTTCTTTCTTCTCAATAATATCACTTACGTTTACAGGGAGAAGATCCATTACATTCGGACAGAGGGTACACATGGGCTTGAAAAATTGTCCTGTGATGCAGATTTAGTAATTCTGCTGAGGTAATCCATTTGATCAATAGCATGATGTCGCTACTTACCGTACCAGGGAAGCTATTTGGCTCTTTCTCAGCATAATTGAAAAGATGTTGTTAAATCAAGTCATGCTGATAGCCATCCAGAACAATTCAGCCACAATACATCTGCCAATTTGTACTTCCTGGAAGGCAGCATCCACCAGTACAGTAAACTCCATCCCAGTCAGCTCAGTCGGTATGGCTGTTACCATCAGGTAGCAGACAAAAAAGAATCAGGTCAAAATGTTTCCTTTTAATGGAAGAAAAATCTTGTTTCCTTTTTTTAAAAAGGGAAAAGGAAAGGGGGGAAAAAAAAACCCCTTGTCTTTCTCGGTACAATAATGTAGCTGCTCGTGAAATTCCTGGTTTTACTGCTGCAGTGCTGCCCACACATGCATGAAATCTCAGTGTACAGTGAGCATTGCCTGGGTAATGTAGATAAGGCTTCAGTTTTTACTGGAACCAGAGAGCTTGGTGTTTAGGTCCTAGCTACTTTTCCTCAGCACAGATAAGGACTTATTTCGTTGTTTTGGTCTTAGACGGGAAAATGTTGCATAACCCAGGTGGTTGTTGCGTGCTGTAATAGCACTGCTCAGTGCTAGAAGTTCACGACTTACTCCCACCAACTTGATTTGAGCGGTCGAAGCGCTGAGCTGTGTGAAAGTGTACGACCCAAGAAAAACAGCCTGGGAGACAGATGTGTGTATATTTACTTCTCACTGCTAACGTGTTGGAGGTGCTCCTGTTACGTGCACAGCCTCCCATCTTTGCTCTCTGTCAGTAGGCTGAGCCGCTGTTAGCACAGAACATCTAATAACATTCCCATTTGTTCTTCGTTACTGGTGACTGGGCCTTATTTGGGAAACCTGTGGGTTTTTTGAGTCCACGAGTTCAGAGATGCACGCAAACTTATGGCACAGTGGGCTTTGCAACATTCTGCATGTTTACATTCCTTCATGGGATGAATGTGAACCGAATCTCTCCCTATGACTTTCTTCCATGCAGCCTTTTTGAAGAGGATATCATGTCCTACATACCACTGCAGGCTGCCTTCCATCCTGGTTACAGTTTCTCTCCTCGCTGCTCACCCTGTTCATCACCCCAAAATTCCCCAGGTAAGGCGGTTGGGAAATAAAGACAAAATCTTGCATTTGTGGTATTTCTCCTAATAACAAGGGGCAGATTCAGAGCCGGTATCAGCTGTCAGCTTGCTAATTCCAGGGCCCATTCTGAATATGGCCCAGCTTCTTTTTTGTTGGATCAGTTACCAGTGCTCCTACGTCTCTCTTGAAATGTTAGTGGTAAGTGAAACACCGGGATCAGAAATTGTCCATATGAAAGAAGGTATTTTCCTGCTTTTGATGTAGCTGGAAAGGATTAGGATAAGAGAGTGGTGTAGTCCAAGCAGAACTCACTGACATGGAAGCACATTCTTATTATGTGACAGGAGCAAAGAACATCTTCCAAATTAAAGGTGTATTGCAATACTTCATTACCCCTGTAAAGTTCAGTCTCCTCTGCTCAGTGTTACGAGAACTTCTCTCCTTCCCAAGCCACGTCTGTTTTAGGACCTGGCGGGATCATCTTCTAGTCTGACCTCCCGTGTTGAGCCCATTAACTTAGGTTTGACAGGGAGCATAATTTCCGTAAAGACATGCTGTCTGAGAAGGTTATTTCCAGCTGTGCTATGTCTCTGTAGTTATTGTTTATGCTATAGAAATTTGAGGAGCTAATGTCTCCCTTTTGCCAAGATATACAGCCCCCAGCACGGTCCCACTGCATGGAAGTGTCCAGTGGCCATTTTGAGAGAATCAACAGAAATGTGATCTGAAGAAATCCATTTTTGACTGAGCTTCTTTGAACATTCATTTAAGTTATCTGATTTCAAACAAAATTAACGGACAAGAGAACTACGAATCTTGGATGTGGCTGTGGAAAATTAAAAGGTTTTTTGATGTCAAGATGTCTATAGGACGACAGTGTTCTGTCAGAATGTTGTCTTCGTATTGATGAGTTTTACCACCATTGTTAAAACATTTCCCCTCCTCTGCATCAGGACAGATCGTAAACAAGTTTCCTACAGGACAGAAATCTTAAGTATTTGGCACAAAAGGGCTTGGGAGACTGATAAAAGATCTGCTCTGATCTCTCTACCTGTTCTTGTGAAAACACTCATTCCTGGCAACATACTTTCTGCTTGCTTGTTTTTGTCACTGGTTTTAGAGCCCAGAAGAACACCCATTCTCTTTTATCCAGGGGCAGGGTGGGGGTGGGCAGGAATTTTAACAGAAGAAAGAGGTTTCACAAGGGATTCCTTTTTGCACTGTGTGTAAATATGCCTTTCTGTTTTACTAGCAGGGACAGTTTGTAATGTCATTCCATCCTGGCAAGCACAATACATTGGGCTCCCACTAAGTGTGATGATTTTTTTTTCCTTCCTGTGGAGCATTTGCTGCCAGATTTCTCATCAAAGGTCCTGTTCTTATTGTCTTCTGTAGTGAGATAGAGAAATGGGATTTCATGGACCCATTCTTTCACCCTTTATAGCATGGCACTTGTTTATACAAAAGGAATTATCAGATACTTTGAGAATGCAGCCTTCAAAGCAAAGCAGGTCCCAAACTCCTAAAAAAAAAAAAAATCTGTTGTATGTGTGAATCACAATAGGGAATTTTAGTATTTCTTACTGACAGAAATTCTTCTCGATGCCACAAAGGGGTTTGGTGTTGATAGCTGGAAGTGTTTAATATACAGTCAGATTGACGCAGGGGAAACCCGATTCCCAGCTTGTCTAGGGTGCTAGGCTCCAGTGAGAAGCATTGCTCTGAGTTTAATCCTTGCAAGTAAGGAGATCTCCTATACAATGCAGACGAGAGAGATCTCTTACAAGTGAAAAAGGGAAAGAAAACCTAAATGCCGCTGGCCATGACTGACAGTAATGCATGTCAGCCCTTCTCATGCCTTTCTGATCCTTGAATTTCCATTGAGATCAATCACAGGTAAAGGCTGAGGCAAAACAAGGGCACACACAAGGTGAGCTTAACAGTTCTTTTAGTGAAGAAGGTGCAGCCCCTGGAAGTCATTGCAATCACTGAGTTATAGGAATTTACAACTCCATTGATGCCAGAACTAAAGCAGAATAAAAATAATCCCGAGAACACTGTGTACCTTTAAAAAATTCCTATCACATTTATTTGCCAGTTCTGTCTGGAAACGTAAGCTCCATGATTTGGAAAGCTGTAAAACACCCTTCACCTTACGATGCTGTTCATTTTCCCCTCCAGGGCTGCAGAGAGCAAGTGCAAGAGCACCTTCTCCATACAGGAGGGACTTTGAAGCCAAGCTGCGCAATTTCTATCGAAAACTTGAAGCCAAAGGGTATGGGCAAGGTCCAGGTAAAATTAAGTGAGTATTACAACAAATCACTCAAATAGTCTAACTCAGTATTGCTTTGTTTTTTATCATTATTCATTAAGACAGTGATAGGGAATGGAAAAGACACTGGAGACTGCATTTTGTACGTGAACCATCAGGATAAGACCTTCGTATGTCCTGCAAAAAAAGTGACCTTCAAGAGGCTTTTGTGTGGAAGTTTTATTTCTTATAGATTCAAGTTCTCTCACACTCCCATTTCCTACCCATTTAACAGAGATGTTAAATACCTATGATTTGCTAAGTAGGAGAATCATCTGTTTAGGCAAATGTCCACCACATGTTAGCAACAACTGCATTGTTATAATGATGGAATGACTCTAAATTCTTTGCATCTGCATATCAGTATAACTCAGGACCAGAATATGACCCTGCAAAACTTAGTCTGTACATGCAGGTTTAACTTCACATCGTTCTTTGTGTCAGTAGCCCTCCTGGATTTGAACTAGAGAGATTTCTGCCTCTCTTCTTGTATTTTGGGGATCTCTGTGATTTGGTTGTGGAGTTTGCTTTCTAGGCGTCTTGCTGGTTGGCTTTTGAGTCTGTACCTACTTGTGCTCAGTCTAGTTATCCAATTTCACCAAAGGACTTTGTACTTCTAAGATATTTCCTGGGCATCTGGTTGAATTTGTGCATCAGGTTGGCTTCCTAACAAATGATATCTGTTGTGGCAAAAAAAAAAAAAAAAGTATGAAGCCAAGAAATTTATTCCAGGCAAACATCGTCATGAAAATAATCTTATGGAGTTCAGGAGTCCCAGCTGGTGGTTTCCCTCTTTGGTGTCGAATCCAAGGCAGACATGAATTGTATTTTAGAAGGTCTGCCTTAAAATGTCCATGAACCTATGAACAAGAAGGATTTCTTGCACAGATGGTGTTAAAAAGTACTATTCACTAAGTTGTTTTAGAGCTTGGTAGGAGAGTGAGAGATGTGTTGTAGAAACAGAGGCTGATACTCCCTTTGCTTCCACACACAGAAGCAGTATTTCCATGGACGCTCACTGGGTTAAATCCAGGAAGTGTTTGGGGCCAGTTCCAGATAGCTGTGACCTCATATACACAGGAAACCCCCAGCCCCCTCTACCATATAAATTTGTACATAGAAGTTGTTGCAGAGAGTCTTAGCAACACTTTGAACGTAATCACAGCGTTGTGCAGAAATTCACCTTTGAGGCACATAGAAAGAGCCTGATGAAACAACCCACTGAAACCCCATAGTGGTCAAGTAGCACACGCACCAGCAGATGCCGTTTTATTGCATTCTCTGAGAACAAATGTCTGTCTTTAGCAGCTCTTGTTTACCTTCGGCCTCACAAGCTTGCCCGAGACTCAGTCATTAGATCTTTATTTCTGCCTCCCTTTGCAGGTTAATTATACGGCGTGACCACTTGCTGGAAGGCACCTTTAACCAGGTAATGGCATACTCACGCAAGGAGCTCCAGCGGAACAAACTCTACGTCACGTTTGTTGGCGAGGAAGGGTAGGGAACCACAGAATGCTCTCAGTTTTGAAGTAGCTGTTATGTTGCAAAACACGGAGTTGACTAAGGCTGAGCTTCTCTTGTTACGTAATGTTCCTTTGGTTTTGTTTTGCCTCTGAGTAAGAGATTCATCTTAACTCAAACGTCGTTTTCCTATAACACCTTCCAACTCGATGTCTAGAAGTGACAATTTAAGTGGTTAAATCTAATGTCATCTGTTGCCATAGGTGTTTTGACTGGCTGGAAGGAAAAACTCAACTACAGGCCAATGTTTACACACTGAATCAGTCTCAGGACTATAATTAGAGACCAGACCTTTATCCACTTTGTTACTCTAACTCTTCACAATAGATCTGGTTTTGCTTCAAAAATTTTTGCTTTGCATGCCATCTAATGATCATTTGTTAGCCATATGTGGATTTCTTGTTTCTGGCTGAAGTAAGAAGCATGAATGCCTTTTAGTTGTTACAGTTTAATTCACCCAGTTGGAAGGTGGAAGGAACAGAAGTCTCTTGAGAAGGCCTTTTCTCAAGAAACTTTCTACCAGTCTTACAAATCAGTGAGCCATTCCTGTATGATTAAAGCCAGCTTTTGTTTCCAAATGTAAACAGGACCTTTCAAAACCGCCCTGGCTCACCTCAAGAGCTACGATGTGTTTTTGAGGTTTAATTGACATACTTTTATAATGGAAAGACCACTGTGCATGCTTCCAGTGTTCGATACAACAAAGGCATGAAATTGTATTTCAGTAGCTTTGCATGTAAAGTTTTTTTTTTTTTTTTCTTCAAAACCACATGGGTAGGATTTCAGTTCCAAAGGCACCAGAACAGTAAGGATCTCAGGCAGCTCTTGGCGTGTCCAGCAATTGCTGACGCTGTTAGCTCTGAGGTGGCACGTCAAGTGAAGGGGCTTCTGGCAAGCTGAGCTTGTCTGGGGATGTGTTAGGTACAGTGGAAAACAGAAGTCACCAATCTCCAAGAGAGTCTCAGTGACCTCAGTATCAAGGGATTTTTTCACTTCTTACTTTTTATACTCCATGGATTCAGTATTATTCAACAGAGCTCCTCTTTCGCAGCTGGTTTTGCCTCTGGCTTGCAAGTAAAGGATAAACACGTAACACACCTCCGTCTGTGTTTGCAAAATAGTGTGCTAGTACGCTAACGCTGGCCAAAGTCATGTTTACCCCACATCTCTAATAACTTTTACTGTGTGTGGCATGGTGTCCTCAGGAGAAATTAAAAACCCATTTGATTTGCAAATTCAGTCATTCTTCACTGATTCATTTACATCTGAAGATACATTCCTCCAGGGTTTCTGCTGCTTAGTGCTAATGTGTGTTCCGCTGGAGGGACTCCAAGACACCAATTCCCTACTGAAAAGAGGAGCTGATGCTGTATGGCCACAGCTTCCCACATGTTTCAAAGCTAAAAGGACATGGAGAAGGAACTCTGAAGGCTTTATGATGAGTTAATGTGTTGCCCAGAAATGCAATACCTGGTCTCCCCCTGAAGAGTTTTTAATATACACAGATGTTGCTTGTAGTTCTTTACTCCAAACATCATCAGGCTTAGCCCAGTATTTTGGTGTCCACTGAACCAGATCTGTTCCCTGGTTGGCACTGGAGGGTCATGTGGGCTTATTACCATCCTTTTTTGCTGTTAT
This sequence comes from Empidonax traillii, assembly GCF_003031625.1. NCBI lineage: Eukaryota > Metazoa > Chordata > Aves > Passeriformes > Tyrannidae > Empidonax > Empidonax traillii. The sequence goes on along the minus strand of NW_020955986.1, from coordinate 225,324 downwards.
GGCTTTCGTCTCACCACATGATCCTGGAGCTACAGCTCCTCAGAAAGAGAAGTACTGAATCTCCAGATGTAAAACAGAGGAAGGTGGGCCTGCCTGCCCCTTATCATCTTTCTAGTTGCACAAGTCAATTATTCAACGTCTTGCATCTAGGCTTCTGTGACTTCAAACATAGTACAGAGCGTTCTGATCCAGCTGCAGAGCTTTCCTCTTACTTTAGATTTGTTAAGTACAAGCAGTAGCGTCCACCTCAGAAAATCTTTCAGCACACGACATGTGGCTACAAATCATTTCTTCATATTGCTACATGTAGGTTTCTTTTATAATGAAAAACCTACCTACCAGTATTAGAGAATGATCCGTTTTTAATAAATACATCACAGTTGGGTTTAATGCACTATGCATTTGTGGAACTTTGTCTTGTTTTGCTTTTTTTTTTTCCCCCAAGTTGAGGTAATTGGAAACAGCTTGATCTAAAAGTTGAGTTTAAAAAAATAAAAGGAAAAAGAAGTGACTCTCTACAGAGCAAATCCATGCGACAGCAAAGCACAGCTGAAGGTGCACCACGTGAAAGTATCAGAGAAGAAGAGCTTGGATGGAACAACTCAGGAATCATCATTTTATCTTGAGACACAGTTCTGTTGGGACTTGGTCTTGTTCAGCATACACATATATCTATAGCTAAGAAAGCATCCTTGGGACTAGGTTTGGGACTAGGTTTGGCTGCATCTCCATGTAGGAGAGTAAGAGCAGTTTCTGCTTCAGTCCAGGCTGTTTGCTCTGTGAACCCAAGTGTTCACAGGCAGTTCAAACCCTCTCACAAAAAATCTAGCCCCGTGCTAGCCACACAGCTGAGGCAAGGCTGAGCTTTGTACCTCCGATTTGTTAAGCCTTTGGAACAAGGGAGAACAAAAAAAAAATAAGGGATGTGTCCCAGTTATGATTCTTCCCGGGTCAACCTGAGTATCGGTGAAGTTTCAGCATCGCAACTTGTTCAGGGCTCAGGATCAAGTTTTAAGAGGAGGGATACACCATGTTAGAAACACTTGACTGCACAGACTGCTGTGCTAAGATAGCAACCAGCGTAGGCAAATCCAGGAAATTCACTGGAATGGTAAGGATCCTCATTTTATCTTTTCTGTCTTTTCCTTTCCAGGTTGGATTACAGTGGCCCCTCCCGAGAATTCTTCTTCCTTCTGTCTCAGGAGCTCTTCAATCCTTATTATGGGCTGTTTGAGTATTCAGCCAATGACACTTACACTGTACAGATCAGCCCCATGTCTGCCTTTGTTGAAAATCACCTGGAATGGTAAGAACGTTTTATTCGGATTTGAATAATCATTTCAGAGCATTAACAAAATGAAAAAGCGAAACAAAAGCTGCCAGTTTGGACTAGACTACATATAAACATTGCTTCTACTGGGAAGAAGTGGAAAGTAGTTTGTGAAGAAGAAAAGAGGGAGTAAGTGTAAATGCAAGAGCAAGCTCTGAAAAAGGAGTTGTGATGAGGTACTGCTATTAAAGTGTGCTGGTCATGTTTCTTGGGATTTGATGTTTCTGTACTCGTGTGTGAATGTGAAAAGGGCAGGGAAAAGAGCTTTGCTTAATCCAGACCTCACCTCCTTTGTTCCTTTCTAAGAATAGCAAGTATGGTCTTCCTGTATGTCGAGAAGCATTGTGCTTGGAAGCTATACATTGTTCTCTAAGAGCCACAATCCCGCTCTCTACCTACCACAGGCCTTAAAAAAGGCCAAGTGAAAGCAGCTTAACCTTTTCTTCCCCGACAGACTGTCCCTGCTTGTGTGGGGCAAGGCCGGCAGAGTGAGCAGGTACTTTGCCTCACCAAGTATATGTGCAAACAGACAAATTGCTGATCTTGTTTCTTTATCAAAAATTCTGAAAGCATATTGTGTTATCCTCATTTTTTACTGTCTGCCTCCAGGTCTGCCTGTCTTTGGGAGTTGTTTTCACTGTGATAGTTTCAGATGTGGTTCAGCAAAGCATGGGCTGCGAGCCCTGGGCATCATTTGATCCCTTGTGGGATTTCATTGTGTCAAAGAAGTACTGCCACGTGGGTTTGTTCCTATGGTGTTTTTCTTTGTCAATCTCACTAACTTCTTTCAGAGCTCCTTTTTTAAAATGGAAGGCAGTTCAGCCCCTTTATAAATTGCAAATAGTACGTGTCCCTCTATTCTTGTAAACAGATCCTCCTACACTTGGCTTGCAGTGGGCAGGAGATCAAGAACAGTTGTACTGTCATGTCTGTTAAGGTTGAAGGAGAAAAAAGCATGTTTCTTGGGATAGCATGGTCTCTGAATTGCTGGGGGTTTTTTTGTATTATCACTTACAGCAGTGGAGCATTATGCTATCAGTGATCCTTAGAGTGTTTCTCTACTGACACGAGCAGGAAGAGAGCTGCTTAGTTCTTACAGCTTGTCCACCCCCCACTGCAATCCTGTTCATTAGACATTATGTGGTGCCTTCCCAGTTTTCAAGAAGAGATATAGTCTGACTTTTGCTCATCTTACCAGACTGCACGGGTAAACTTTTGATTAAGGAGGCCATAATTTGTGGAGATGTATTTTGATTTCAGGGCAGAGGACCAAACCCAAGATCATTCTGCCCACATTGTGAGCCAACTGAATGCAGGCCTCTGTCTCTGGAAATGGTGTTGCCATGTTATCTCAGCAGTAGTGGAAACAGGCCCTTACTCTTACGTGTTACAAACACTGTCATTGGGAAGAGTTCAGCTGCAATTTTCTTAAGTGATAAATTCTCCTGCAAAAAAAAATATATAGTTTGTTTGATCCCTTCATTTTGACCCTCTGTGCATTGAGAGCTTTCAGCATGAAAGCAGCAGATTTTTAAATGTTTCCTTGGCTTGTAGAACTGCAGAGAGACACCTAATATGATTTTCTGTAGCAGCTAGCATTTAACTCGGAAATCAGCAACAGTTAGACACTTAGGTTATTTCTCCATCTACACATACCAGCCTGGCTTCTTGCATACAAAATGTTATTTGGCCTCTGGGCATTTTTGATTTTCTCTTTTTTTAAGAAAGAGAAAGAAAGAAATGCTATGAATGAAGAGGTTTGCACATAAAGTATTGTAAATAGGGCAAGATTGCAGAACCCAAGGGAAAGATAAGCAACACAGTCAGTCCTGGGAAGTACTTCTTGAACCTGTTATGGAAATAATTGGCTGAGACCAGCATTTTATAATTAGCCCGATAGGTTTCATGATTGGGTTGTAGATATCTAGGCATTCTAAATGTTGTTATGTTTATCGGTGTGACTGATCTCAGCTGTTCATGTGTAACCCTGCAGTATTGTATTCAGAAGTCTGTGCAGCCAGCTAAAATAGGATTGGGACCAAGCTTTTTAAAACTCAGAGTAAGACTCTCTCCCATAAAGGCTGTATAGGCTAACTTCTCCAATGGCATTGTCCTAACGTGCTTGAGGTTGTTTGTTCACGAGGAACGGGGTTTTGTGATCTCCTCAGTCTTTCTCCAGCTTCATTTTCATCAAAAACTTCTGTTTCTCAGATTTAGTTGCTGATGTGATTCCAGCAGAGCCTCCTCCGTCTAACATACAAAAAATAAAGATTATCTTCCAGTTCTCAAATCTGTTACGAAGCACCGATTAACACAGATGAAACAGTCTGAGGGCTCCAAGGTCACAGATAATTAATATTCATAGTCTTTTCAAAGCTTGAAGTCTGATGTCAGTCATGAAAACCACGCAATGGGTCTAGATTTGCAGATTTCTTCAGCTGTGTGCTGCTTTTTTTGTGCTTGGGGGCTTATCATTTATGTCAAATCTACCCTTGGCATGTATTTCTGCAAGAATGGCTATATTAAGAAGCAGGACCAGCAAAAAAATTCCCTCAAAGTTATTTTACATTTTCTCTTTCTTTAGAGAACAGTGGTGAGTTTGAGATAAATACAACAAAATGCAAAGATGTGAGGTTTTGTTCATATTGGCAGAATTGGGAAATACGCTGCTCTTTTCCCGTGGCCTAAAAGTTACTGTTCTGCCCCTTTTAATGGCTTATTTCATGCTTTGCTCTTTGTGCAAACAGCATTCTGAGTCCAAAATGAGCACATCAAAGCACAGAGTAGTTGTACGTATGCCAAGTTATGAAAGAGACATAATGACTGGAAAATATTTCTCATTTATGGAGAAACTGAGATTTAACACCTTTCCCTCAAGCTTCCATTGAATAAGACTTTTTCCTTCGGTTAACATACGTGCATGCTGAGCACTCAAAATATAAGATATTAAACACTTTAAAAAAAAAATATTTAAAGTCTCCGTTTGTCTGAAAGGACACTGTTATAACTCTCTAGACCAAATAAGTTTGATGATACGCATTTTTATCTGCATGCTACAGGGTGTACCTGAAGCTCGTAGCCAGAAGAGCTGCTTTTAATCCATGCCAGTAATGAGCCGTTCTATCTGATCTGGGTACTCACCTTCCTCCCTCTTAACAGTCCTTTGAAAGACTGCAGATGGGCTTTGAGCTCCTGAAGCGTTGAAGCCCTGGGGTCCAGGATGACCGGTATTAGCGGATTTACAAAGATACTTTTTCACGTTTCTGTCTCTGATTTGAATTACTAACAATTGATTGAATACTGTAGTTCTCTTTTTCACCAAAAGTCAGTAAGTATTAAAAGACTGGTTGGGTAGATCAACTCTGAGGAAATATGTTTCTGAGTTCTGGGACTAAAATGCCTAGTTCTGGAGTTTGCATAGTCTCAGATCTTCATGTGGCTTACTGGTTCCTCTCCCCATCTTCATGGTGCATTTTCAAGAGGTCTAGAAAGTGGCTGTCATCTTTCCCACGCATCTCATTCTTTCTGTATTGTAACAAAATCACTTGCCTAATCATGCTGTGATACACTGTGGTTTTCCTCTGGTCTATATTTTGCCTGACATTTTCCATAGTATTTCCTCTAGCTAAGCAAGGTGTTTAACTGAAAGTCTGTTTCTGTGATAATTTCTCTATCATTGTCACCAAACCTGAAGCGTATCATTTTTGTGCTGTTTCATTGTTCACGTGGCTGTCATTTTCACGTTATGATCTGGGTGTCATTGTAATATCACTTAAGAAGTTCTACTTCTTAGAATAAAGCAGTTCTTAGCGTTTTCTCGTGAACTTCCCCTCACTGCTGCGAGTACTTCATCTGACAATGGCAACAAAAGTACCGTTGTTTCTCAGTTCCCAAATCATTGTGTTCATACTCTGCTGTCAGGTGGAAGTCCAGTCTCTCTTTTTCATGCCTTCTGAGTGGGCCAGAGTTTTCCTTCACAGCAGTCCTGCCCCGAGGAGTAGTGCAGTAAGATAATGTAATGCACCCTGTTTTTGAGAGACAGCGCTGTACTCATGGCACAGTCATCCCCACCAGACTTTTTGTCACCAGATCTCTTGCCTGTTCTTTTGTCTGACTTTCTCCAGCAATCCATGTCACATCATCTGCTTTGGAATTTTTGGTCATTGCGTGTTTGTAAATGTAGAACCAAAGCCAGAAATGTGAAAAGAAGCCCAGTCTCTGCATAAAAGGCCAAATGGCCTAGACAGAAAAAAATCATTCGCAGACATTCATTTGGAGATCTGAGGGATCTTTACTTGAAACATCTTTTTCTGTGTTTTCATAGTAAATTAGTGACAGCATGGGGTTTTGTAACAGTCAGACATTTGTGGACCTTGCTGTGACATTTATGCAGCCAGAGAGCAGTACCCTAGTGTTACAGTTATCTTAGAGGTATTTACAGCTTGCTGATCATACTTAGCATTCTATATCCATCTCAGAAAAGTCCTGTTGCGTTGCTTGTTTTTCTGTGTATGAAAATTACTACGTTTATTTACCAGAACCTTATTAGAAGGTTGAAGACCTATGAGTCAAGTGGTTTTATGCAGAACCCTGCTGAAGACCACAAAGACAGTGATATAGTCTAAACCAGCAGCCCAGGTCTCCAGAAGCTGTAGGCTGATTCCTGGCTGCAGTGTCCGAATGAACTCCATTAACTGAACGCTCATTTAGAACTGCTTTGGGGCGGGAGTTTCTTCCTTCAGTTCCCATAGTTAACCTTTCTCTCTGCCCTTCAATACCCTTCTTCATATTCCACTTTGTGCTGCCGAACAGAGTCAGACAGAAGACTTGCATGCTATTTCCACGTCGTGTTCTGCGGGCAGATGGAAGCCTGGTGTGCCCGCTCTCCGTGCAGACATGAACTTGCTTTCCCTGTGCTCCAAGCCAGCTGACGTGGTTACTGCAACACTGAGCTGAGAAAATATACACTGTCTCCCATCAGGGCTGGTTACTTCAGGCTTGGCACTGCCTCGATTGCTTTTATGTGCTGTGGCAGGCTTGGCACGTGGATAGAGCAAAGCTCCCTTTGCCGGCACGGCGCTGTGTGGGCGTAGCCACAGCCAAACTCTGAGCGGCCCCTTTATTTATTTGTGTCAGTGAGAAACCACGTAACCATCACTATGCATCTCTAGCATCCCAAAGAATGCAGGGTGTGCTTTTTCCCATCTTTTGTTACGACAAACCCAAGAAGAACCCAGAATATTGCAACCTCAGCTGTCCTTTCTCCCTAGAGAGCTCAATTGGTTTTCTTAGGAGCAGTGCCTTGTGCAATTGCCCTGATCAGACAAATTCCTGGTAAGTTGGAGACCTGTTTGACAGGAAGGTGAACGTCTCAAAGACCCTGATTTCCTAAAAGCTTTATGAAACTTGTGTCGGGCTACAGGATAGATCTGCAGAAGAGTGTCTTAGTGAGGCAGGTTGATGAGCTCAGCAGGGATCTGTTCTGTTCTCTCAGCTGGCCAGGCAGCATGAGGGAGCTGACAGTTCTTTCACGGGCACAGGCTGCGAACCAGCTATAACATCTTGCTCGGTAGCTTGTGGATGTGAGGGAGAGCTGTGAAAGCTCAGGGGAGGCAGAAGGGAGAAACTGGAGATAGTCCAAAGTGTGGGAAGTGCTAGCAGAGATGTGTAGGAGGAACTGTAGTTATTGCAGTGTGGTAATGTAGGGCCATCAGAGACAGATCTGTAGGAAACAAAGCTCCATTAATCCTACTACGCAGAAAATTACTTGTTTCAACTAACGTGTTTTTAAAGAAAGTGACAAATTGCCTCGTGACCTAATGGGTTGTATTCAGAAGCTGACCAGCTCACAGGATGGATTTAGGCACATTCCGTGGCTCTTTATAGAAGCAGTGGAGCAATGTAGTCACAGCATCTAAGCAGGAGGTCTGCAAACTGCCATTACTCCTCTCCACTGACTGAAAGTAGCTCTGGGGAATATGTGGTGTGAGTTACTCATTATTCTGTCTAATTTTTCAACTGCTGTGGCAGTCAGCCTACATATGGCCCAATACTCAGGGAGTCAGAAACGCTGAGTTTGGTTCTGGGCTCAAAAGGGACAGTTGTGTGGGTCTACATTTTGGGGGAGGAATAAATTTAGAAGACCAACTTTGCAGCCATCTTGGAAAGGCCTGTTTTTGCTAAACTCTGAAAAATCATCCTCTTAAAAATCAGATCAGATACAGCACCACCCCAGAGTGGGGCATCCAGCTATATCCAGTTGTTTTGAAAATTAGATGATTACCTCTTTGCCTCAGTTTCCATCTGAAGAGATTTCCTAGTGTGTAATCAACTTGAAATCCATTTGATGCACACTAATGCTCTGAACTGCTTTGAAATTCTCAGATGAAAGGCACCATAGAAAACCAAAGGATTTAACGTTGTGTTACACTATAAATTTTAATTACTAGCAATATCTTATTTTTAATACATTATGTTTCCATGAGAAGTTTTCAAGCACTGTTGTAAATCTTCTGGACAAGAGTCACATTAAAATAAATGTGCAGCTGAAATAATTTTATAAGACCTTTCCACTATGTGAAAGGGGTATGTTACTGAAATGTCTTCTTGCTGCTGTACTGTGGTCTCTCTCAATGCCTTCTGTACTTAAGTAAACTTTGATTTTCCTATTAATTTTGATGTATGACTATATCACATAGAGCCTACCTCAACATCTGGTTAATTATTTATTAAGAGTCAGGAGGAAGATTAAAGGCAAACCAAAACTGAAGGAGAAGAAAAACATTCTTTTTAACCGAACTTGTACAGCAACCCTTTTTTAAAAAAAAAAAAAAAAAAAGTTCTGCTTTATGTTTACCTTGTTCTTGACTTTCTGTCTCTTAGTAGAGAATTTTTTTCCAAGTTCTTTTAATGATCTGAATATCACTGTTATATAAGTTGAAAGAAGTGATGTGTCTCACAGCCTCTGCCCCTTTTTCCTTCTCTGAATTTCATCGTCTCACCAGCACTGCTTCCATAATTAGAGTTTGGTTTGAGGGAAAGGGAGGTGTTCTGTTTTGTTCTGTTTTTATGAAAGCTGTATTTATGGGGTTTTTTTTTCCCCCTGCTTGGGGCACTTAGTCTTTTGCAACATTGCAGATTAAGTTTGCCCAGAGATGGGAGGCTTCACATGAAAATCTGCGTAGTGTCTCCACCTCGCGTGTGGCAGAGGAGAAAAGGGTAAAATCCACGCTGTGCCTGAGCACGTGCAGGGAACCATAGGGATGGGCAGTGATTCTATGTGTGTTTGTAGTGGCAAAAAAACTCCCAGGGAGTGATGAATGTCCTCATATCTCCTGTTCCGGCCGCACTGGAATGGCAAGGCTGAGCTGTCACTATGAAGTATTGCTCAGTCATCATTGCCCCTCCTTATTTCTCACTACATTTTATTCAGACTTTGGTGAGGTAAAGAGAAGTCAACTCGAGCAGGTGCAGAAATTCCCAAGCTAACCTTTTTTTATTAGCAGCACCGTTCATACATCAAAAGAAAGTGCTTGCAGAGCAGTATTGTTTTCAGTAAATCACCCGTATTCATTTTGGGTATTTTTGAGTAGACAAAACATTTCTCTTCGTGTAGGCCTCTCCCTGGGATGTTTTGAAGGTTAAAAGTTTCATTTGACCGTTGAAAATGATTCTTCATTTCAGTATGTTACCTTAGTGTTACATTAAATATCAGAAAAAGGGAATATTAAAGATTTGAGCTGATCTGTATGTTTTTAAAGGGAGAAAGGCAACACTGAGTTTGTCAGTTTGCCTCAGCTTGAGACGTATTTTTCAAAATCTCAATAAACTTACGGAGAATGAGAAAAATCCTGACCTGACCACCCTCTGTGAGAAAAAATTCATTTAATAACAAGAACACAGAGCTGTGCATTCAGTATCTTGTGACTGATTGAAGGAAGCTTTTTCCACTGTGACTTATGTCTTCCATTCTGGAAAAGGACAGAGTGGAAACTGGAATTATTTAATTGTGTTGGCAAGAGTTGTAAAGGAAAAGTCAAAAATTTTCTTAGACCTGAGAACAAGAACGTGAAGGATCAGGCCTTCTATTCTGCATATTCCCAGGAGAGGATTGGAGCAGTCAGTTTGCAGTGGATTCAGTAATTTGCAAAACAATATCTAAGGCAGACTGTCAAGCAACTAATAGCATGTCTGAATATGAGCACACAGATTTCTGAGTTTACTCAATTGAGGAACCTCATCCTGAGAGACAGGGATCACTGGCTGAATCGCAGCACAGTGCAAACCCACCCAAGCGTGCAGCTTCTGGGCCAGGGAGGGTAAGTCCACGCAGCTCTACACTGCAGGTGACCTGTTTGCAGTTAGCTCAGTATCTGCATCGTGCTTCATCACGGGGTGTAAACATTCCTGGCTGTTTACCTGGGACTCTATGATGAGCAGTCTCTCTCATGCTTAAATACCCCAGACAGGCTGGAAAAGATTTTGACTGGAAATAAGCCCATTATTGTGGCTTCAGTGTTCATAGTAGGCCATCGAAGGAAAATGTGCAGTCAGTCAGCTTGTGCTTTTATGGCCCTCTCGCCTGGCAGATGACTAAATCTCTGGATTTTCCCCTGTAGCTTGACTTGTTTCAAAACGTGGCAAACACAGGTCATGCAGTGTACAAAACTTCAATAATTTATAGATTTGAAAATGCCCACCACCAACCTTTCCGAAATGTTTGACTGAGAAATCAAAGTCTCTTTGATGAAAATGCCCTATTGCTGGCTTGAAAAAAAAACAACCCATATGCATCAGAATAAATTGGTCCATAAGGAGCTGATCGACAAAATTACATATCATTTTATAGAAGATGAGAAAGTAAAAAATGTCAAACAGACTAAGCAACTAAAGTGGGCCAGGGACTCAGAGGAGTGTGATTCCAGTATTGTCTCCAGCACCTTTTTTCTTGATAAGAAACTTCAGATGAGTCATTTTACTTTTGTACTTAAGTTTTCTAATTTTTCAAATGATCTCTTCTGTAAGCTGTTTTGACATCTGCCAGTCAAAGATACAGTCAGGATATGACAATCACAAAATGTAAAGGGTTTGTAATCTTGTAGCCAATAGTCCATACCTCAGTCTGTATCTCCCCTGTAGCACTGGGCAGAACTGGAGGAGTGTTTGCCAAGAGTCTCCAGAGGCCAGTGTGTTTTATCCATTGTACCAGCAAGAAAAGCTAAAGCCTGCAGGCAGACTGGTTTCTGATGAAGGTTAGTCATGCTTGTGCTGCTGTGTTTTGGCAGGGCTTCTCCCAGAGGAGGATGATTGTACATTATGGGCTCTGAGGTTGATAGTTCCGCAAGCAGAGATGGCCACCTCAGCACTCGGCCACACTCCCCCCCCCTCCTTCTGCAAAACTCTGCATTCACAGAACTTCTTTGTTACTGGTAAAATGACACGTAGCACAGACTTCTTGTTCCAGAGAGAGACCATCTTCATTTTAGATAGCCAGGATATAAGGAAGATGGAAAGATCTCTTGAGTGAACGTGCAGCATAGCTAGGTTAGAGACAAGGAAAAGACTTGAAGGATCTGATTAGGTTAAATAAAGAAGCAATAAGGTTTTCATTATCTCTTTGGTTTTCAGTTGCTGGTAAATTAAGCTTCAGGAATGGTTTGAGGTTTAGTTGCTAGTTTAGGGTGCATGAGCTCCAGAGATTTAGAAGGACATGGACAGTTCACATTTCCATTGCATGTGAGTGATAGATCTTTTTCATGTGGTTACTCCTTAGTACTTGAGGAACAGAAATGTTGTGTTCCACTTGCCAAAAGATCCGGAAAATAAAAGTAGGGCAAGATCTTACTGAGGTGTCAATATTTACTTGCCTTTTGCAGGAAAAACTTTATGCACAAATTAGCAATAAACATAATAAGAAAGTACAGAGACTCCCCTTAAAAACTCAGTAACTGTCTGAAAACCCATAATGAATTTTGACTGTATGTTGGATAAGTGTTTCGATATTTAGAACATAACTCAGAGGGGGTGAAACCAAAACCCGTTTGAGCCAGTCATTACCATTCCTTCAAAAGATGTGGGGGGGGGTCTAGAGTAGGTTCTCAGGTGACGTGCGAGTGTTGTTAGATATCAGAGGAGTGGGATAAGTTCTCAGCACAACATTAGGTGATGCCATGCAGAGATGACCCAACAGTATGTCTTGGTCTCTCTGAGAATTCTTCATACTAGAGGTGAATACAAGAAAAGAAAACGAGCTAACAGTCGTCTTGTTACTTCTTGTATTGGAATTCTTCTCCGTAATTTAGGAATTATTCTACCTTTTCTTTTTAATGTGCTGAATCTTCACAGACTTCCATCTCGCAGCCTTTGTAAGAGCCATTCCTTTCATATTAATGACACATGAGCTCATCAGATTCCTGACCCGAAGAGGCATCCTGCCGGAATGCCACAGCGTCCACCTCCCAGCCTGCAGATACGCGGAGCAAACCTGCCACGAGGCCAAATGACACGGTGGCAGAGAGGCAACCTGCAAGGTTTGCAGATGCAAGTGAGATAGAACGGCGTTAGCTCTCCCAAACCCTCCTGACAGCAGAACGCCCCGTGTCATCGCATTGCTCCGCTCGAGCGTTCTGTCATCTGTGTGGGTAGGGGTTAAACACGCACTCCAAATTAAAGAAAGGCATTTGTTTACCAACGCTGATAGGAGCGTGGGTTTGATCCACTGCCAAGGTTTTGTAAAGGTGATCTGATGTACTCCTAGATTATTTCTCTGTAAATGTGGCTCACACAGGACATGCTGGTCATGTCCTGCACCGAGCCAGTACAAGGATACTGGTGCATATACCTAACACATGGCCAGTTTAGCTTAAAATTCATAGTGTGTGAGTCCAGGCAGAGTTGATGTAACCATCTGGTCAGCTTTCTTGCAAAAGACACATTCTTAGTTCTTTCTTGAATTAGGAAAAAAAAAAAAAAAATTCTTCATTTATAAAGTGTTAGTGCTGGTGATAACACCAAAATTCAGAAATCACAGAATCAGTACATTTTCCTCTTCATGTTTTGTCCCCCCTTCATATCACAAGATTGCGTATCAGAAACTTTTGGGCTATAAGAATGGATTCTTACTTCTTTTAACCAGCAGTTTCTGGCCTTCAGGTTGTTCGTGAGTGTCTTCATAACAATGGTGGGTTTAACTGTCCCTTTAAAACAAGCAACCTCTTGAATCTATGATGCCTGATTCCCTACAAATTTCTGTTTCATGACTGAATTCTCTGTTGTCTAATAAGATGCATGTTCAGAGTGAAGTCTTTCCTGTGACTGTGCCTTTCTAAATATTTCCTCTTGTTAGATTTTCTGGTATCTAATAATGATTGCGATTAGGTCCAGTCTCTCCTGCTGTGAAAGGACTAATAGGCTGTCCAGCTGTCGGGCATCCACCTGACAAATATCATTCTGCCTCAGGAGAGCTGCCAAGGACAGAAACCCTGTACTACAGTGAAGCCTCATTTGTTCAGTTTGTCTTTCAGGTGGCCAGAAGTTCATCTGCACAACATTCAAAAGCTTTAAAACTGGTGCAAGAGAAAGTGTAAATTTGCCTTACAGATGAAAGCAAGTTTTCACTAGTCTTATGAAAGGGAAGTGACATTTTCAAATTTGATGTGAACCGTGTTATATTTATCTCTCTTGAGCCCTTCTTTGAATATTTTTTCACAAGCTACTGCATCAAGAAGGGCACACTTAAATGCAGCTAATGTGTTTGAGTGAGATAAGGCTTGCAAGATTTTCAGTCTTTTTAATCCCATCAGGTGCTTCCTCTGTTTAGGATTTAAAAGTTTTCATACCATACCCAATTTAGCCCACAAGGTATGGTTCCCAAAGCATCCCCAATAGAATGATAAAACCTGTTCTTCCTCCTTACACATGGATTACCATGTTTTCAAGGTACATCACTATCCATCTCAATCCAAGCTAAAACTGTCGTGTAAAGTAGAGCTGCATTCATCCAACCGGTTAAGAGAGAGCCCTGTAACAAAGTGTCGTTATGGGTCCTGACTTGCTCTCTGGTCCTATGTGATAACAACTGGAGTAAATTAAATCTCCTGTAACCCAGCTGCAACTGCAGGAAAATTTGTTGCCCAGTCGCTGCTATGGAATATGGATTTGTCTCTCCCTCAGTACACAGATATGCAATAGGTATGCAGAGTAAGAGAGTCCCACTGAGGGGAATGAGCCTGTTACTTTGCAACAGGCTGTTTCAGGGGCACCTGAAGCCTCCAGAAGGAAAATGAGTTAGCTGGGTACTGTGGAAACTCCTGCAAATGGGTCAAAGAGTAGTGTTGTTAAAAGCCAGAAAGCAGGTGCACACAATGTGCTTTTTGAGTGGAAGAACGGTGTCAATAGGCAGTCAAACCAGAGCAGCTCTACTGCTCATTAATTCTGTCTCTCGTTCCACCATTTCCTGGTCATTAACTCCTTCCTGCATTTCCACTCTCTGCCGGAGCACATTACTCAGACTCAATCATTGTCTCCAAGAGGGAAGGGTGTTGAAAGAAAAGGCCAGAGCAAGACCTTGCATTCCCCAGCTCTCCCAAACTAGCTTTTCTGCTAGAAAGAAACCAAACAAGCATTTTACATTTCCTTGGAAAGATAAATGTAAGTCAGGTTTAAGGAAGGTATGTGCCCTCTAGCCAGGATTTACCTCTGCGCTGCTTATTCTGTCGAGAAAACTTGTTTTGTTCTGAAGGGACTGTCTCAGCCACCTCTACATCTCACCAATGCTCTAAATCCGTCAGGAAGAAATATAAACACAGGAGCCTGGTTTTGTTTTAACTGGCTTTTGTGAGGAGGGCAATTTGTTTCTTCTTGCTTTTTTGTCAGTTCCGATACATTTCAAGTGGGACTGTTATACTTGGCTGATTGTAGTGGCAGCACGATGGACTGTATTGTTGTTCTCTGAGAACGGCAGCAAACCTTTTAATAGGCATCCACTGACTTACCGTGGTCCGTGTTTCTCAGGTATCCGTTGGCTTGCCATGATCAGTGTTTCTCAGTGCACTGCTGGACCACAGCAGTGTGACCTCTGGTCCCAGGCCCTGTCCAACCTGGCCAGGGGGCCGGAGGACCTTGTCGTAGACTGCTCTTCAGATCACAGAGTCAAGCATAGCAAGTCTTTGCAGAGATACCAGAGCTTTGTGCAAGGGCAGAGGGGTCTGTGGGTTGGAGAGCTCACACACTTTGGACATGAAGCACTTGGTCTTCTGGGGTGATACGGAGCTGCCAGCAGCTTTTTTATCCATTGTATTGGTGGGCACCGGGAGTGGCAATGTCTTGTTAGTTACATCATCTCCCTTTATCTAGATCAGCTAGTACTGGACTTGTTTTCATACAGAGTATCACTGCAAGGGCTAGGACTGTGGAGCTATGGTCATACCCCCTGTTTGAGCAAGATCTGGTGTGTTCCTGAGGGCTGAAAGCGCAAGGCCAGACCGATGAACCACACTGCCCACATTGGCTTAGGCTGACCCAGCAGGCTCGGTCCTTTCACACAGAAATGCTACTCATGGCTTTTGGATGGTTTGGTGCCGTTCTGCCATCAGGCACTGACTCAAATTAAACTCACCATTAACGGCCACCCTGACATGTGCCCGTGGTTGTAAACACCTTGGTCTTGGTGCACTGCCCCTTCATGTCAGCTTTGCATGAATGCCCTCAGAGCCACGCTGAGGTACAGTGATATATCCAGCAAGGAGGAAAGGAACGCTGTTTACGCATTTGAGCAGTTTTTTTAGGAGGAGCAGCAGCGTTCCCAAATCTTTCTTGGCAGTTTACTTTCAGCTCTCCTTTATTCCAGATGGCTGCTGCCTGCCCCATCCTGCACAGCTGAGCACTGCAGGGAGGAACACCCCAGTGCTCGCAGTGTTTTCATCCAGTGTTGGCTTTCAGTGCACGGGGACGGATGGGGGCGAGGAACAAAACCGAAAAAGCCGACGTTGTTATTTAGGACAAGCGGACTCGATTATGGATCCTGAAGGTGCTATAAAACTGATGGATTATAGGCTCGGCATTTCTGGGATTTTTGAGCTGTCTGGCTTCCACTGTGCTTTCATTGTGTCAGCTCCCCCTCTTCCCCTTGCTTTTTTGCTGGAAACGTTGCACCAGAGCACAAGTGAAGTGAAGCAGGTCCTAACTAGATCCAACAGCTGCCTTTTGTTGCCGCTGTGGAAACAGCTGTAAGGGGATAATATAATCACTCCTCTGTTGCCAGTCAGCTGCATGTCATAAGCACCTTTCTTGGATGCAGGGGACCCGGAGGCAGCTCCTGTGGTGATGTAAATGCTAATTGGGCCCACAGCATGCTGTTTTGTGCCCCATTTGACATACTGAGCACTTGTTGTTCTGTCCCGTGAGCATAAAGTTGACTGAACGGATATTTTGTGTCACTTTTATTACAATGAGGCTCGTGTTTCATTCATATGCAGGAGAGGTCTTTGCGCTGGTTCCTGTAGTGGAAGGAATGGTTTCTTGGATTTTAGATCTGTTTCTCATCTTCTGTGCAATAAAACTTCGCTGTGATGTCAGTCAGCTCAGGCTTGGAGTACTCATATTTGACTTGTTAGATTTTTTTTTTTTTCTATTCCTTTTCTAAAAATAAACAAGTTTTGAATGGTTGTTGGGTATTGTTTTTACAAAAATCAAACTCACTTGACCTCACACCAATTCTTTATTTGTCTGAGATTATTGATTTAAAAGTAGATTAGATGGAAAAATATCTAACTCATAGAAGAAATCATAGAAAGAAAAATTTCACAGCTTATCATGACAAGTTGAAGACTGTAATGGGCAGGGTACTATTTGAGTGTATTTGCTGTGGGGGACTAGGGGTTGTTTTTCTTAGGAAAAAAACATAGAAATGTGTAAATGCTGAAGACAGCTGAGCATCAGCATTAAGACAACAGTCTGGGGACGGTGATTTTAATCTGTCCTTGGTCACAACAGTTAGCTTACTTGAACTTCAGTTTTCCCGTATGAAGTCAACTTTTAAAGTACTTTAAAGCCCCACCTTGGACAGGATTGTAACTAGTCAGAAACTGGATATACTGATTGTCCAAATATCCTTTACAACTCTTTTGAGATAGTATGTTTTCTGGTGAGGTAGAACATTACAGTAGTTCATTGGCTAAATATTGTGCTTGATGGGGTCAGTCTGTGTCAGAACATTCAACTAAAGCTCACAGAAGGTGAGTGTTTATTGGTTTGGCACAGGAGAGCACATAACGTACCAGCTGCATGTATAGGCACTGTAGGAGATGGATCAAGAAGAGATCCATTATTAATCAGACACGGGAGGGGTGGCATTAAGTATCTGCCTGGAAAAAAAAGAAATCAATGAATAAATGTAAAAAACTAATTCAGAAACAAAAAAAAGAAAAACAGTTGCTACCTATGTAAGTTTCTGTACTGACAGTCTCGAGTTACACTTCGTTTACTCTGTGCTTTTATATCACAGGTTCAGGTTCAGCGGTCGTATTCTTGGCCTTGCTCTCATCCATCAGTACCTTCTGGATGCTTTCTTCACAAGGCCGTTCTACAAAGCCCTACTAAGGCTGTAAGTATAAGCGTGCAACCACGCAGAAACAGTGAACCCACAGTGAGTCCTACAGAGACACAGTCCTACAGACCTTTCATGAGTTGCTTCGAGCACCCTGACCTTCAGGTTCTTTCTGGTGTTGGTTGGTCGGTCTGTGATTGAAGAAAATTAACACATTCTAATTCTTCTTTACTTTCTCCAAGAATTTGCCAGTCATAAATACTATGTTGATAAAAATGAATAATAAGTATGACGTATGTAGGAACACACATTTGAAAGTACTGACCCAAAATTCCCGAGTTTACTGAGGAAAACTTACAAAACTTCAACCATGTGGAAGACTGAAAAGCGTCTTTGGTGGAATGAAATAAAATAACAACAAAAAAAGGAGTGAGGTCATATTAAGAATAAATACATAATATGTCATGCCTCACTGGTGGAGTAGGTTTTCATTCCAGAGCACTACTTGGGTTAATTAGGAATGCTAATATAGATAAAAACAATGAATGTTTCCTTTTGGTCTTCTACTGTCTTTTATATTAGTAAGCGGAAGCTTTCAGTAGTACATTACTTTCAATTTCTAGTTTATATTTGATTGACAATCTGTCCCTCTTAATTAATAGACTGAAGTAAGACAAGGTACATAAAATTTGCAGCAGTAAGAAAATGACATAATAATAAGTATTATGTCAATACTGCAATTAAATGACAAAGAGCAGAGTAAAGCTTAGCTGAAATAGTTTATCAATTAAGATGATTCCAGATCAGCAAAGATAATTGTCTTAACAGTCCTTTGAGTTCTTTATCATGTTGGGGTTTGTTGTGTTTTGTTTGTTTTTTTTTTTTTTTTAACAATGAGTATTGCTGGGTTCCAAATGCTCATATCTCGATCATACCAGATCTAGTCTGGAAATAGCCTGAAACCTGGAGTGCTCCCTGCATCCCTATTGCCCCTTTAGGGAGTTTGAAACCAGGCTGGTCATAACATCCACCTGTCCTTTCAGCAAACGAGGACGGCTCCTTAGTAGCAGAAATTTAGGCTGCCTGATGTGCCTTATGTCAGTCCTTTGAGCTCACCTTGAGGAGGGTAGGTACGTGGAAACAGCCAGGTACAGCATGGTGGGGCTGAAGGTGAGCATGTGCTCTGCAGTGCAGGGCATGCTGAAGAATCACATAAAATCAAGCCCCAGAGGTGTCTCCTGACAGCAAACGGTGCAGGCAGCCAAGAGATTTGGCCTTGAGCCTAGCTATGCAAAGTAGACAGTTGCAGAACTGCCTCAAGAGGGTCTTGTAACAGGCTTTGATGTTGACAAAACCAAATGAACATCAGCTTTGTGTTGGATCTTCAGCATAAATTTGTTCACATACTTAGTAGGAAGTCATCCTGCCAGCAGTCATGGGGTCTTATCGTTTTTTTTCTTGTCTTTCAATCAGGCCATGTGATTTAAGTGACTTAGAGTACCTGGATGAAGAGTTCCATCAGAGCTTGCAGTGGATGAAGGATAACAACATCACAGACATCCTGGATCTAACCTTCACAGTGAACGAGGAGGTGTTTGGACAGGTGAGCACAGCTATGCAAAACATCTGAAAAGCAAATTTGAAGCTGACAGAGTCGGGCATGATGAACACTTTTCTGTCAGAACAAATCCTTTAGCCTTTCAATAACATTTTCTTCTCCCACCTTCTGTTTCTTTCAAGCCACCTGTTCCAAGGCAGATGTTTATTCTTAGGGTGTATAATATAAAATACCAACTCCCCTACAGGCCTATTAAGCCACACACTGATGAGCACGAGGAATTCTCTGGAGTGCAGCTCTTCTGTCCAGCATGCAGTTCACACAGATGTGGCATTTGGTGAATGCAAGCAATGTAACTCAAAGCTGATGTGACTGAAAGGACGGGGGTTAGGAGGGAAGAAAAACATCTGACAGGTGGTGTAGGACCCGGCAGCTCTCACCACTGTTTTGTCTAATGTCTCCCTGTTAGATCCTGTATCTCTTGCTTAATTTGCACCTACTTAACAACTTGGTATGTACATCCATTTATTATGCTTTCTACAACTCAGCTCTACCTTAGTCATTGTAACCTGACTGATCTTGGGTAACTATAGCCTTAAACAGGGTGCAGCAGGTAAGTCTTAAGTCTGGCACCCAGAATAGGTGTCTCCTCTGGGATTCTTTGGCTTGCACAGAGGGCCTGGTGCTCTTTGCTGTTGCAACTCATGCTAGGTTATAACTGCCTCTGGAAAACCTTCAAGGGACCCAGAGCAATATTCAGAACAAGATTAAGGACCTCCAAGGTGATACTGAAAACGAGGGGGGCCGAAGAGCCACGCTCAGCAAGCACTGCAGACACTCAGGGAATGTGTGAGGAACAGACACAGAGTGTCAAAGGGAGCGGAGAGATCAGGTGGAATATACAGAGAACGGCTCTTACCGCTTCAAAATAAGATTGCCAGGAGGAGTTTGCACAAAGCTAGAGTAGTTGTGTGAGCTAGGGGACAGTTAGACTAGTTTCTGGGGGGAGGAATTCTGGCCCTGCAAGTTAAAGGGCTGCTCAACTATAAGCTTGAAAGTAACACAAAGCAAGCAAGGCTTCGGGGTGTATATTCCAAGCTGAATTTAGTCTGCATATAGTACAAGGTCACGAAGGCTGAGCCAGAGTTAAGGGTGGATGAAATGAAAAGGATGGGGCCAAAGAACTGAAGTAGTAAGCCTCTGTAGGAACAATAACACAGTTTTTCCCCAGACTCAGATGAAGGGTTTTTTCGTGGACTTGGAGCTGAGAGCTTGTATGACATTGAGATGACAGTGCAGTGGTTTCCCTGGAAGGTATGGCCATGTAAGACTAATACAAAAAGACAGAGAGAAACATACAGACATACTCACGAAGGCAGATAAGACAGGTTTATATTTACATTGGAAGACTACAAAGTTGAATAAGAATCTCAACCTGAGTTGCTCTGATGCATCTGAAGGTAACATTTGGCACACTAATTACTTGTTATACTTTCCCCAAAGCAAAGAGCTAGACAGTTAGATAGGAGTCTGTTGTGGAAGGTGGCATTTGAAAGAGAATAGAAAAAAAACTGTTGTAGATGCTGCGGTATGAAAGCAAAAGAACACTAAAAGGCAGATTTTGATTCTAGTTCACATGTTGTCTAGTACTTTGTTTCATGTGTACTAGACACTAACCTTGCTAGAACTAATGATGGGTTAAAAAATGGTTCTCACTGTGAATTACAGCTGTCAGAATCCCAGAGTCCAAAGTGAAAGTGGGAATTTCCCCCTTCTAAAGCTTGCTAAGGGCTGACAGCAAAGTAGCAAAGAAATCTCAAGTCACATTTTATGCTCACAGATGGATCCCAGTTGGAAATTCTTGCATGCCGAGAGTATCTGAGCACTTAAATGCCCTCTGAGCACTGCTTTGCTGGATACATGTGCAAGTGTACATCACAGTGGGAGCTCTGCTAATATTTGGGAAGCTGGATTTCAAGGGCTGGATAAGGGAAACGAGAATTACTGACTTTTTGAGAAGCTGCATGGTAGATGGGTCACAAGCCTTTTGTCTGCTTCCACAATGACTTTACTGTGGACCAGTCACTGCTTCTGTCATTTTTCCTTTCTTGTCTCATCTCTGGTATGTATTGAGCTTTTAAGCCTTCCAGGCCAAATTCTTTTTCTTGAACTTTCTTAATTAGAATGAATTACAGCCTTCTTGTATACTGGGACCCAGAGCACTCCTGTAAGAGCAAGGGTACAGTGTCAAATCGAGCATTGCACATTTCTACTGCTGGGGACTCAATGCTAATTTGAGAAGTTCACTTATAAGACAGAGAGAGGTGTCAGTTACTTGTCACCCAAAGTAGTTTCTCATGCTTTTAGCTAGCAGAAAGTGTTCTTTGTCACCTTTCAGGCCTGTCTCTGAGCTCGATATGTGGATACAGCCTGACTCTGAGCCCTGGCTATTGCTCCAGTCAGGTAAAAGAGATGAGCTAGTGCGTTTGAAATGTCTCCTTGCTACTCTGAAACCTGATTGTGAATTAACCACAGCTCACGGCTGTGGTTAATACTTCTGTGAACAAGAAAGGAAAAATAGGGACACTTTGATTGCAGGCCTCCAATTCCAGAGAACTACTTGTATTTGAATTCATATGGATAATGAGAAGTTGAAGAAATCACCAGCTTGTGTAGATGTTTGGGGGAAATCTTGCAGGAGACTTAGAACATCTGGACTTACAGCTGTGCTGAAAGCTGGACAACATTTAAGTCTTTGGTTTTCTAGGTGTATCTTATTGCCACACAGCTTTGAAGAACACAACATGGCAGCTGGGCCAGAGTCTTATCCTCTGGATAAAGCAGCATCGCTTGTATAATGGTGATGCAGTGATTTACGTTTGGGAATTTAACCTGAACCAGCTAAGAATTCCTAACTCATTCCATCCAACCTTACTTGTTCTTGCTGTTTCTCAACAAAGCTGCAGGTTAGATGACTCATTCAATGTTTCCTTAATTCCTAATATTGCAACAGGTCCCTCAAGTAAAGTGACCTAAATACTCTCTGTGCTGTCTGTTGGGCTAATAAATAGATAATAATATAAATAGCACTAATAATGAATATGTATTTGTGCAGCTCCATTTACTATCTGTGCTAGACATCATTGTTATAGCAGCAGAAAACTGAAGAGGAGAGCAAAACATTCTTCCTTTTAAACCCACTGAACTGAATGTGAAAATAATTACAAGATAAATATTATTTTCTGTCACATGGGAGAAGGAGTATGTGCTTGCTGGGTAGAATCCAGATTGATTCCTTAAATCCCTTCTCAATCTCAAGTCTTAGTAACCCAAGCCAGTTAAATTAACCATTAAAAGCAATTAAATGCTTTAGCTCTTGATTTTTAAAAAAAATTATTTACAGTACAGACACTTCTCAGGTTTGGATGGCTGACACAAAGACCTGAATCCCAGAGTGACTATTTGTTTTCTGTGCAAGGCTACTGTACAGGTCTTGTTTTAGGTAGTGTACTGGGAGTATTCATTTTATGATAATTTCTTTGGCTACTGGCATTTCTGAGTAAACACTTTTACTTGCGCTTGGGGAAGGGTAATGCTTGTTTTCTAAGACACAAGTAGATATCTCTTCCAGTTGGTGGAGCAGTCTGCCTACTCCAAGACTGCGATTCGGTTGCCTCTCCATCCTTGCTGTTGTTTCCTGTACCGTTGCTTGGATAGTCTTGAGCTTAAAATACAACGTGATCCATACATTGCTACACCACTGTTTATCTTCGTTCTGTAGGTGACAGAGAGAGAGTTGAAATCTGGAGGGGCAAATACAGCAGTGACAGAAAAGAACAAAAAAGAGTACATCGAGAGAATGGTCAAGTGGCGAGTGGAACGAGGAGTGGTTCAGCAGACAGAGGCCCTGGTCCGTGGCTTCTACGAAGTAAGTAACGAAGCGATGCTCCCACGGTCTCCCATTCCTCATCTGAATGAGATTACCCCCGTGGTTAAACTGTGCTTCGTTGGGACCCTAGGAAAGAGCTGCACAGACACAACAGCAAGGATTCCTGGATCTGTAGGGATGGGGACCTTGGATATGTATGGCTTGTTTAGCATTAAGGAAGAAAGGAAAGAAATGTGTAGCCTGAATATAAATAAAGCATTATGATCAAGAGTTAAGAAGGACATTGCTTTCCATTCACCTAGTAAGAGAAGTAGTCATTTGCAAATTTTGTTCTACCCTAGATGAAGACCTGAGGGCACTCCCACACAATAGAAATCGAATTCCAGTGTAAAACAAATACAGAATAAATTGTCCGTATTACAACTCCAGGCTTTATCAAGATCACTCGTCAGAATGAATGTAACAACGAAGAATGTTCTACACAGATTGTGTCCAGTCACTTTTACTGTTTCGGGCTGGCCAAATCTCACGTGTGATGGTTGTTCGCAGCTCATCAGACTCCCTTCATCTGTAGGCTCCCTGAAGAAGAGCACAGATTCATCAGGAGAGGAGTGGAAGTTAGCTGTCAGCTTGCAGACTTCATCAGAGTAAACAGCTGGCCATCAGAGCCATAGGTTTAGGAGACTTTGCATCTGCTTTATTTCCCATCTCAGACTGTGCTTACAAGTGTTTTTTGTTCTAGGTTGTAGACTCCAGGCTCGTCTCTGTTTTTGATGCCAGAGAACTGGAGCTGGTTATAGCTGGCACTGCAGAAATAGATCTCAATGACTGGAGGAACAACACGGAATATCGTGGAGGTAAACTGCCTGCTCATGTTTACTAATATCTTGACTGGTTCAGTCTAAAACATAAAAGACTTGGTCCATCTTTTCCTTCTGTCTTTCCTAAGGGAAATTTCCCTATTTTGTTCAGAGAGTTGTTGTGAAGAATAACTCCTGAAATAAGATCTCAGGTTTGGGTCAAGAGGTGTAACAGTGCTGAAGTTGCTTCTGCTACTTCTATCCAGATTTTATCCATTCAGTCCCTACAGACTTAGCAGGAGTTTTGACTATTAAGGACTTAAATGGATTTGCAGTATTAGATCTAAAAGTTACTTAGATGACTGTGAATGAATTCCTGGCTTCACTGAAAGTAGTTCACAAGTCCTCTTGGCTTCAGCAGGGAGCTGAAAGCAAGAGCTGAATTTCATAGTTCCCAATTACACTTCAACAACATACAGATCTTGCTTAAATGTCCCCTCTTAGCGTAAACTATGTCACTTCTCTGCTGCTTGGCCTGGTTTTGCTTTAAACACTGAGTATGATTTATCCAGCCTGTCTTGGATGATGGATAAATGTGAAATCCACCGGTTCTGCACCACAAATGGAAAGTCCCTGAGGTTCATATATCCTCCACTGAAATTCAAGGTTTCAAGTCTTTGCTGCTCACTGCCCAGCCTTTGTGTTGCCTTGAAACACATAGCTTACCCCAAGCACAGCTGGTCCCCAGAGTTCTTCTCCTGCTTTCTTTCTGTTCAGCTACTGAAACAGATTCAGCCTGGGTTTTATGCTGGCTTTCACTAGCACAAACCAAGGCACAGAGCCCCTCAGGTGGGAAGTTTGCCAGGGAAGGGCTTGTGGCAGCAAGCTCCTCTCCATATGTCGAACACCACTGCGATCCAAAAGAGAATTTATTTGGGAACGAGAAATTGTTAAGTTATTAAGACTCACACTGTGTGGCATATTGCAATTGGTCTTTAATACCTCGTGCGTGTAACACCAGTTGTTGTCAAGGGATTTGTGAAAGGCCAGTGTACCTTGAATATATATTTGAGTTTCGGGGTTTGAAATTGATTAGTAATATTATAATACCCACAGCCAGGACAAAATGGAACCTGGCACCTATTGCTCAAGAAGAACAAGGTATGTTGTCAGGACATGATCTTTTAAGCTGATCTTCTGACCCGTGCCAGTAGGAACGCTTTTCAGCTTTGCACCTTCCACTTAGGAGGGCGTGATTTTAATCCCTCTTGCTTCTTGGTTCAGGTTACCACGATGGACACATAGTGATCCGGTGGTTCTGGGCAGCGGTGGAGAGGTTTAACAACGAGCAGAGGCTCCGGCTGTTACAGTTCGTCACGGGAACGTCCAGCGTGCCATACGAGGGCTTTGCCGCTCTCCGGGGGAGCAACGGCCTACGGCGCTTCTGCATAGAGAAATGGGGGAAAATCACCTCCCTCCCAAGGTATGTCCCAAGGGGGAGTTGGTACCAGAACTGCTGTGGGAAAGGTGGTACGCTGCTGCACCTCCCTGCCAGGGAAAGATAACGAATGCAGTAAGGACACCTAAAAAAAGAAAAACCAAGAAAGAAGTAATTATCAGTTTGTTCTGTAATTATACTGGGAGTTGTTTTATTTTGCTACCTTTTTGGTTTTTAAACTAGTTGGAATCCTCGGAAATGGTTAAGATAAAGGTTTCCACAGATCCAAACCTAGTTGTCTTATTTTGATTCTAGAACAGATCCAGACCAACAGGAGCCTGTCAACTGATTCTGTTCCCTTTGCTTCCAGAGTACTAGTAAAAATACCTGTGAATTTACAGAGAAAGCCAAAACCTGTCTCTGAGTTTTGACTAGAACCTGAGCATAATCCCTTCATTCGCTCTGGTGGTTCTACTTTTTCATAATGAAGAATCTTAGTGATGGGACATCAGACCGTGTGGTGATAATATCCAATTTGTTACATCCAGTTCAGTCAGCCAACTAGGAGCAAATGAGTTATAATGTCATCCTGAATCAACGGATTTGGCAGTGCTTCCCAAAGGAGGGGTCGTCTTCCTTTTCAGAACAAAGGGACAGGGGCTCAGAGGGGTGGTTTGACTTGCCTAAGGCCACCCAAGAGAGCCCTGGCACAGCCAGTGATACATTCAGTTCTGAGTTCTGCTTCGCCACTTCGTGGGTGACCAGCACTCATCCTTTCTCACTGAAGGGAGTCACCTTTTTCTTGAATGTCCTTGCAGTTGCCTGAGGCTCTGCCCCGTTGACATTGCACAGCAGTTCAGCACCTCCGAGACACTTTTGCTACATGGCCCTTTTACATCACATTTTCCCTCCGAAGGATGCTGTCTCCCTGCTCCTATCATTTGCTTTCAGCTGCAGCCCAAAGGAGGTCACTTTCGTGGCATGGAGCAAAAATCTCTTGGCGCAGACCTTGCAAATATCTCTTCAGACGATCAATTAACAAAGGCTCTGGTCCAGTTTTCTCATTACTTGCAAACCTACAGAGTCCTCCAGAGAGGCAAATTCCAAATCTGATCACCCTCTTAGTCCATGCTCAAGCCCACATTTATTCAGTGAGGAGATGCAGGAACTGGACCAGGGCACTGCATCTGCAGGCATTCAGAGCTGGCACCTTATGTATGGACTCCTTCTAAAGTCAGGAAAAGGGAAGCGTTTTTAAGGAACAGTTCATCCCAACTGAACACAGATTTTTAAAATTGTTAAGCTGAGTCTCATCTGGTACATTCTGATTTATGTCCCTCTGCTATAAAGACTCTATAGAGACGATATGGAGAACTAGAGCCTACGTGAAAGCTAGATTTAAAAACAGATGAGAAGATGTAAGGTCAGTGAGATGACTCCAAACTCCAGCCAGCAATGGGGAAAGAAAGCCTGAGAAGAAGTTTGTTATGCATAGTCTGGATCCTCATTTGCAGAATTAGGTAGTCTGGTTCTACGTAAGGGTTTCAGAGCTTACTGAGGGCATTCCTGCCTTGTGACTGCAACTAGCAGTCACAGACTTGTGCAGCATTTCTGCACAGTTCTCTTTGCACTCCTTCTTTGCACAGAAAATGCCCTGGGCTGACCCATCAAGTTCTGAAAAGGTAATTGGCCTCTTTCTGCTCTGCTTAACTTTCTTTGTGAACCTAGGAATTACTTATGACCTAGATTCAGTTAGCCCCGAGATATTCACATTAATGATTTTATGTTTGTCTGCTGATCACCGAAGTTGTTGCTCTCCCTGAAAGAGGCCTCTTTTCCAGGTGAAAGTTGGTAGCAACTTTTAGAAGTTTTAGAGCTCTGCATTCATTTCAGCCAGGGGAAAAAGAAATAACACTTGCTCCTGGGGAATAAACACCGCTTGATCACCTTAAATTAGTGCCTACATTTTTATAAAATTATGGGCTGCTGCCAAGTATACACAGTGTGAAGAAATAACATAAAACACACAGGGTAAACCTGGAGGTTCCCTAAATCCTTAGTTAAGCAAATAAATGAATATCATTTAAAACTTTTTTTTTTTAATGCCTGTTTATGGTTTTCTCATGTTTATTTAGATTTATGTACTTACTTAGAGGCTAAAAAACAGTCATATGTTATATCCTGTAGGCGTTTTGGCCCCTGTGATGTGAATTTAACTAACTTTAGCTGTTTACAGTAAACCACAACAAATTCACTTCTCACTCCAACAGTTTCTGCAGTTTCACAGTGAGAGTCACTCCATGTTTTCAAAGTCCTAGGGAAAAAACCACCAGCTTTCTCACGTCTTAGAAATCATCAGATTTAGTTGCTTGTGTGTTTATGCATAGTTGTCCTGGTGGCCTTAGGTCTTAGTCTGCAGTGTGTTGAAAGGTATTAGGGAAGCTGATGTGTTTGGCATTCTTGACATCCAGGTAGATGGTGAGTCACTGGCAATAGGTTAGTCTGGCCTTTCGGTTTTCATTTGCTTTACGAAGCACTGAGAACTTTTAGCTCTACGAGGAGGGTAGAGGACTCTCTTCTGTATTCCCTTGCTTCTGCTCCAGATGGCTGAAGTAGTTGGGTGACTCTCCCTTGCATCCTGTCCTTATGCTTTGGCAATGGAGCATGCAACTGCCGTTTGCTTGTAGTGAGCAAAGATGTGACACCTAATGCAATACCTAAACCACCTGTGCTTTTGCACTTGCAACAACAACCTGGCGCTCCCAGAAAAGAGGCATGGTGCAAGTTTCTAAAATGCAACGCTTTTCAAAGAATAACCACTAATACATGACACTTAGAGTGCTTCTCGAAGCACTGAGGGTGAGGAAGACAAACCTCCAGACAATGACCCTGAATCAGGTGCCAAAGAGACTGCCAGCAGTCAGTGTGCAGATCTGTCAGTGTAAATCTGCAGCAGGGTTTCTTCCAAACTGCTGCGGCTTGTCATGTGAAATAACAGGTTCAATTATGTGTTCGTCACAGTTGAGTTTTACTCTCCCTATCTAATATGCAAAGCATTGCCCCCAAAATAAAGGAGTTACGTGTTTTACTTCTTAAAACTGTTGCCTGAAGTAGAAATGGTGGGAGAATTCTTCCAGCTAAAGACTCTTCTGAAGCAGGAAGCCTCTCTTCACCTTTCCTGGGTCATGCAGGTGTTTTAGACTGAACCAGTAGTTTTAGCAGTAGTTCTGTAAGAAATGATTGTTTATTCCCCACCAAACATTAATGAACAGCCACGGGTTTTCTGGCTGGGATAGCTTCATCTGATATGGGATCTGATATGGGATCTGATATGGGATTGGAACTCCTGGCCCAAAACAAAGCTGTACAAAGAACTGGCAGTGCTTTCTACTGTAGCCATAAAAGGCAACAGTTCCCCCTTTTAAAATTCTCAGTCATCAAAAGTGTTCAGTGCCTACAAATACCACTGCCCCGTCTTCTGGTTGTGCTCCTCACCTGGCTAAAACTCCTGTCAGTTCCAAGGTTATGTCTGTTTGAGTATGAATTAGGTAAGGACCTCAGAATGTATCCCAGTGATTCAAATGATCACATTTGACACAATGAGGTCACTTTTCCTCACAGTGCTGAGCTGCAACTACCCTTTCATCAGAAGAGATATTCATTTGGCACAGTAATGCATGTTATATATGATACAGATTACCAGTGCTAGTCAATGTCTGAACTTTTGTAAGACAATTCTGTCCCTCTCTGTCAGATGATCAAGTATTTAATCACCACAGAATCCCATATAGCAACTAAGAAGGATTGTGTGTGACTACAAAGAAGTTTTTTCTCAAAATTTCCTTCTTCCCCAGTGGACTGACTGCATGGGCTTTGCTGTCTTTTATCTCTCCGTATCTTCACTGTCCTCTTTTCTCACATAAAACGGGAATGTTATCTACAAATCTACATTCATCTATTAACCACCGGTTTCCAGACAGGATATAAGTCAAAAGGAACAAAACTTGCTACCTGTGGGTCCTGAGGTTGATCAAAGAGAGGTTTGTGGGTTCATCTGAAGAAAGCAAGGTGAAAAGGAGAGCTGCCCAGTTTGTGCCTGACAGGCATGTTTATGTTAGAATGCAAGTCTTATTTTAGTTGATGGGTTCAAGCTATAATTAAGGGGTTCTGTGCCCACATTTACTGCCTTTGGGTTCTCATCTTTCTGAGGAATAATGGAAGTGACAAAGAAAAGATGAATGCAAAAGTCTTAAAAACTTAAAATTTTCAGAGAGAATTCTTAGAAGAAAAGAAATAGCGCAGTACTGTGAACAGTGAGCAAGATTAAAGGTTCAAACCCACCATAACTACTTTAAGCAATAAACACAGTCTGCCAGGAGGAATGAAATTTTAAGTGGTCCATTTACTGCTTTACTTACTTGGAGGATGAGGGCATATGAGGGTCACAGTTGGTTTACGTGACTTTATCTTGCATTTTCTTCTAGAGAAGCCAGAATCCTTCCCATAAAAGCTCTTACCAATCTAATTCTTATTCCAGACCTCTCACTCCCTGAACACCCTCTCAAATGTCACCAGGCTTATGTGGTAGGAGGCTTAATCAAGGAAAGAAATATTTTCTTATTGCTATGACTGTTTCTTGCACTTCTGATGTAATGCTTTCACCCCAGTATGTGCAGCAAACGTCCCCTGGTTACTGTAGACACTCTCACTGAGATGGGCAGTAGGAGGCTGACATGGTTCAGGACTAATTTACCTTTGCAGCAAAGAAGCAATTAGGCCCATTGCTGAATGTAAAATAGACAGTTTTGTGCATAATTACCTTTTTGTAAGATTGGGTGGGCTTCACAGGCATCATTGGAGCTGCAGTAGATTCATATTAGTTTCACAAACCAGAATTTGAACTCAGGCTTTGCCTTTAGCAATATATTGTGGTTTGCACCAGAAGTAGGTAGAAGTGTAAACCTAACCTGAATCGTACTCCTGAAAATTATTTTTCATTGATTAATTTGATGCCTTTTTTTGGAATGAAAGGGTTTTTTTCTGTAAAGTTGTTTTTTAAGTGGTGAACATGAGAGTGTTGCTTGGCAAAATGCTTCAGTGTTTCTAGACACATTAACTTTTTTCCCTTTCTTTGTAATAGTTTCTCCCTACAGTAAATTGCTTGAGACCTCCTATAGAAGATCCCACTCCTGTAAACCTCATATTAAGGAAAGGAATTACCTTTTTTCTGAGTTTGCCTAGGTCAAGGATGACTAAAAGTCAACAGCATTGTTGTTTCATAATCAGCATGCATTGAAATGGATAACGATCAGTCAAGATGAATGTCTGCAAGACAGTAAGCATCAAAGTCGGTGGCTGTGGATACGTCTGCACCACACGATGGGATGCACAACAGCAATGCCTGAGATGCTGTTGTCTCAAGCAGTTAAATGTGCCGTGGTTGAGCACCATACAGAGATCTTCCTTCAGGTTCTGCAAAGTTACATTAGCAGAATCCACACCTGAGCCACCGTGGCTACGCTGCTTCCAGTTCTGG
The DNA here is from genome assembly GCF_003031625.1 of Empidonax traillii. Classification (NCBI taxonomy): domain Eukaryota; kingdom Metazoa; phylum Chordata; class Aves; order Passeriformes; family Tyrannidae; genus Empidonax; species Empidonax traillii. The sequence continues at coordinate 195,229 of NW_020955986.1, read as the reverse complement.
AGCCAGGCAGCTGAGCCCCTCAGGACTGGCTGTCTTTGCCTGTTGCTGTGATAGACATGTTCTGAATGGACTACAGGAATCCTTCAGTTAATTAACTCCCAGTGGTTGATATGTATTGGCAATGGATTGTAGAAACAACTTACGCTGCCGTAAGATTGCTGAGATAAACAATAAACAGTGTAGTGCTACTCATGGATAATACACATGAGCTGCCATGTTTAATTTCAAGAGATGAATTAAATAGTGGGTTTATTAATGTTCCTTTTTCACTAACTCAAGTGTTCCCAGCTCATTTCCACAAATTTTGTGTTTATTGTACTCTCTCTGAGAGTGACCAGCTAACAAATCTTCATTCAGAAGGGGAAAAAGGATGGTAAAAGCTCTCCTAATTGAAGTTCTGTGATGCAGTGAAGATTACATGCCTCTGACTATTTCAGTTGCCTGATTGTTTTTAATGATTCACCACTGGTGCCTGATAAAACTCTCCCTTTGAATCTACAAGTCTCAGGCCAGCCCATCTTCTGGTATTATGTTTTTCACACTTTGTGGGTGGCCTAAGAGGTGACTAGCACATTTTTCATGTAGTTTTCTCCAAGATAGCTCTGCTGCATCAGTTTTGAAGAAATAGCATTGAATTCAAGTATGAGATAAGAAAGCTAGATGTAAAACAACTTTGTGGCTCCTAAAAATACTCAGGGCCAGAAGCCCAGACATCATCAGTCACTGAGGCTACGTTTCCTTCTGCACAGTTTTGCAAACTCACATTTATCGAGCGAGCAAGAGGAAATAGAAATATTGCTAACATCATGTAAAAGCTGCCTGAAAAAATTCGTACAATCTTAATGAAAAGGTGCCTCTTCATCCCTGTTTGTTGAATGAGCTCTGCAGTTTCTCAGTCAGATGAAATGGCTGAACTGTTGGGGCAGAGGCTGTTTCTTTACTCCCCACGTGTGTAGCACCCCACACAGTGAAACGTAATCTGCCTCTGGGTCTAATTGCTGCTGCCAGAAAAGCTGCACCAAGGTGGAGGCTTTCATGGAACCCATTCCACAGCTTCTTTTGAAGGTGCTGCCAGTGTAAACACGATGGAGGGTAAATACAATGGTAAAGCCAGGGGAAGAGATGGTCATCATCAAGTTTGCAGCTTGCTCTGCACAAAGTGTTTTGCTTTTGTCTTGGCTACCGCAAATAAATAACATTGAAAGGCCAGACTTGCAGCAGATGGCCAACAGCTGACTTGCAGGAACACTTTCAGCAGCCTTCCTTCTTCAGTTAGCAGATCCCTGGATGGTCTTTTACCAGTCAGCCCTGCCTCACTGCAAACACACGCTGAGCCCATTCTGTCAGTATAGTCCATAACGTTATCCTTGTCCACTGGTGCAAAACTTACTGGCTGCTCGTGTTGGATGTACAGCTGAGTTCCATTTTTTGTGGAAAAAAAAAAAAAAATCTCAAAGCAACCAAAATTGTAGTAATTTCCCTCTATCAGGGCTCCTCAGTGACCTCCAGCATTCTTCTCCATCAAGATTCCCCAAGACCCCTGCAACGTCTAAAGCAGGGATATCAGAGAATGATGTTTCATTTAAACTTAGTCTGTGTCTTCCTTATGAAATATCCGCGTGTATGTGCACATACATTTCATCACCTCCTCTTTTGGTGCAGTTCAAGGGTTTTCCTTTAATAGTCGGAATTTATTTTTCTCTCTCTTAAGTGAACTGGGATGTCTTGAGTCTCAGTAGGATCGAGTTCTCTCAGTTGTTATTTTCTCAAATTTTTTTTAGATTAAACTTAACATGTAGCATATTTTCCTTTTGCAGGGCACACACATGTTTCAACCGTTTGGATCTTCCACCTTACCCCTCATATTCTATGCTGTATGAAAAGCTGCTGACAGCTGTTGAAGAAACTAGCACCTTTGGACTTGAATGAGGGGGTTCAGGCACTTCTGGTGTTTTTATGGCTGATGATGTCACTTTTCCTGTCAACCATCATTTGATCTTGGTTTCCCATGTTTTTATTTTTGAAAACAAAACAAAAACGACAACAAGAACAAAAAAAATCAAGATTACAAAAGCTGTGCATGAAGAACTGCCGCCCTCAGCGATCTAACCTTCATGCTTTCATCCTCTGTTTCCAATGGACTGCTAGTCTGTATGCAATAGAAAAACAACTGTCTCAAGGTTTCTGTATATCTCTACATACCTCCATTAATAACAATGAAAATACAAATGCAAGTTACACTACACTTGACCAAATGTTAATAAATGTTTACTTCCACCTGCGTTGATTAAAAAATAAAAAAAAAACCCTCATCAAGCATTCCAAGCTTTTATATACCCACATCTTCTAAAATCAATTCACAGCCCATCTTCTTAACTGTTGAATCCAGTACTAGGAGCTGGTCAAATATATCTTCATCCATCCTTGTTTTCCCTGTGTGTATTGTCCATTTGAGAGACATCTGTGAGCAAAACTGAAATTTTTATATACGAACTCGTGATCAGTTGCATCAGCTGGAACTGGCACAGATACATGGTGCAGATATGACCTTCAAAAATTCAAAAAAAAAAAAAAACCCCAACCTGTAATGCAATGCAAAGCATAACAGCGATTGTTATGATTGTTGCTTGCCAGTACTGGAGAGAACTTGCACTTCAGAGATATTGGGAGGGGCATCTCCATTGTAATGTTTACCACACAAGAAGCACAAGGTTGTGCACACTCAAGAAGGATGTTTTATTATGTAGCATAAAGGACAAGGCTCCCTTACCTTAGTATTGTATATGACAAGGAAAAGGGGAAGTAAGAAGAATGTTCTGCTCTTACGAATACTCTTGGGTTCTGTTTACCAGATCTTTGTTTTCTGATGTTGAAAATGCTCCTTTCCAAATGAGAAATTTAGACAATCCCATCCCCTGTGTCAGAAGCCATTTATTTTCTGTCAGGCTGGGCTAATCTGTGGCTGGTTGGGGGTGGTTTTCGGTTCTGTCCTTTTTGTTTTCTTGTTCAGTGGAATCACCCATATCCTCAAGAGCAGTTGGTTGTAGACAAAATGTTTTCATCTAAGGTCTGTCAGATGAGAAGCTGCATTGATTGAGGGTGTTTGTCAGGGATGAAGAGGACCGTAACTCTCTGTGGGTTAAGACTTTGTTGCACTTCCTCTTGGAGGAAGCCCAAAGGCCCTCCAGTCATGCTAGATACCACTAAACTAAAGATCTAGCTCTTGTTACTACAGACATAACCCTCTTCAGTTTGGTGCATTTTGCATTCCAGCTCTGAATCCAGGCAACAAAATCAAAACAGCAGTAAGATTGATTGTCTTTGGATGAATTCTGCTGAGGCTCTTACAGTCCACCTCACTGCTCTGATTATGTTCTGTTTAGTAATCTTTGCTGCCCTTGTTTTCCAAGACTAATCTCAGGTTGAAAGTGTTTGTCTTGACTGGGAAAAGGAAGTACGAGCATCTTCTGACACTAAATATGTTAAAGGATGCGTGAAATACGAACAGAGAGCCTTGTGAAGGTAAGTGAGAAGGTAACATCACAGCGTCTAGCGGCTCACATGAAATACCACACCCCCTTGGGGGCTTGTTACTGGTAGTTTTGTGCTAGCTATGCTTCAGAACGTTATAAAATGAGGAGATTAGTGTAAGGTCTAACACATCTGAGTTTTCTCTCCAGAGGAAAAAACTGGACGCTACTTTCTCGCATGGTTTTATGGTGGCTGTACAGAATCTCATCTCACTTGAAAAACTGCATTCTGAGAGTTTTACACCATTCTCCTGCTTTTATTCTTAGAACAGTAGGTATTTGAGAGGTGATGCACCCAAAAACATGTTTCTAAGCAGAAAGAGTAGCTTTTGTTAATGATACAGTAAAAAACTGGAATATTTAAATTGCCCCATTCATTCAATTTCTGTGACATTTCAGCCACTTTTATACTAATTTCATGTATGTTTTTACTGAGAATCTATTTTATAGTATGTTGTTACTATTCTTATTGAGTAATCATTTTACGGTTGCAGAGGGAGGCTGCAGCTACAGGCCAGCTTCATTGTACCAAACACCAAAAATGATGTTTAGTATTTCCATAAGGGAGCTCTCAGGCATCTGTTCCACATGACCAGCCCCACTGCTCAGGAGAGATGGAAAACTTAGCATTTTTCTGAGAGCATCTGTCACGTCCACACAAATTCCACCAGAACGAGTGACACCAGGAAAGGCTGAACGTGAAACCTTCCAATTTCTGCCTCTTCACCTCCGGGCCCCAAAGTCCAGTGATTCCTGTATGGTTCTTAATTTATTCCTGGTGATGTGTTATAGTTACCTGCACTATGTCAAATGTTGGGATGTCTTCCAACATTAGAAGAAAAGAAAGAGAAGCATCCAGCTGGTTGGTCCATGTTTGGCCAGAGAAAATCAAGAGCTGTCTCATTAAAATAGTAAAAAAGTGTAAAAAAAAAAAAAAAAAATCCAATCTTTACAATGCTGTATAGTTGAATTTTTTTAAGTATTTTAAAACTATATTTTATTAAGAAAAAGTGAAACTATTTTTTGTAGCGTAATAAAAGACGTTTGTATTTCAGAGACAGCATCAAACCCCACTGACTGAAATATGGAAAGCTTTCTCCTAAAATTCTTCTTCACGACATGTTCTGGCACTTGCTAGATTGTGTAAAGTAGATTATGTTTGGCAGATGCCATCTCAAGCACTTTGTGTATTCCTGCTCTGGGAAACATACAGCACAGCCAGCTACTTCCCATCAAAATCCTTGATCCAAACTGTCTTTCAGACCCACAGCCTAATATTTTTAAAAGGTTGCTTTCTAAGTTGACAAGGTCATGCAGACTTCCTTGCAAGTTTTTTGGATCTAAAGCTAGGAATAGAGACAATTGGCTGTTTTCATAAGACAAAGAGAAAGAACATTGCCATACTAGGGTGTTCTGGTATTCTGCCATTCCAGTCCTTTCCCTCTCTCTTCCCCAATCCCCTACCACAATAGGTTTTCAAACTCTAGGATGTCCAGATCGATGCTTCTCCTTTCATTGTGTCATACCATGGGCAGAATCCAGTCCCAGCCTGAAGTAAAGGGCAAGCCACGCATCTAAGTGGCATCGTGGTGTTGGAGCGAGGCAGTGAATGGTGCTAACAGGAGAGAGGGTGGAACCCACCTCCCTTGGCCTGTTATTTAACCTGCCCATTAAGCAATTAATTGACTTTGTTGTTGTTATGCATATGCGAGACATATACCCTTCCCTGTTCATATTTTGATTCAAATGCTGTTACTCACTCCCCAAGTCTGCATTTGCATTTGTCACACACCGACTGTTGACTACAGAAATTCTGGTTTCGTTGTTTCCCCACAGGAAAGACTAGAAGATACTCCATAGGGCAGATTTACAGTGGAATAATCTTTTCAGCTCTTTAAACCTCAGTTCCCTTTAAACATGGTGGTGACTAGATAATGGTGGTGGCTAGATTAAGGTATGGCATCAACATCAATAGATTTTTAAAATGCAAATGAAAAATGAAAGAGGCAATCTGACAGCTTTTGTGAATTCTGGTTTTTGATCAGAGCAGTGAATATTGACAACCGGTATGTTTTCAGAGGGCCTGTATGATTCTCAAAGTGGTTTTCATGACAGTATTAATGGTAGAGGGAGGGAGGGGGATATTTCTTTTTTATGAAATCCTGTTGCCCTACTAGCATTGATCTGAAGAGAATGAAAACAGGTATTTTAAATCACCAGTAGGTCTTCCACCTTGAGGTGGTCTCACTGACTGTTCAACCACATAAGCTATGCAGGATTTGATCCAGTACAAACAGCTGTACCTTACTGTTAACAGCGTTACCAAATGCTGTCACTTCAGTCTGCAGTGCGTTACATGAGCTTTCGGCTTCAGTCGTGTGGCTGTGCATGTTCAAAACTTGACTTTTATGTTCCAGGGAGACCCGTGGCTATCACAAGGAAAGAAGTGAGTGGTCCAAACTACACCTAATGGAGAAATCATGAGTTTTGTGCAGGTCTGACACAGGGGACTTTTTTTCACCTGGTTTGCTCAAGTGCCCGTGAACTTTTACGATGGACTGTAGCTGAGGTTTAAGTTCATAGTCTAGTCTGAGAGACAGCCTGTGGGGAGGGGGGTGTTTGCTGGGTTTGTGTTTTGTTGTTCCAGTTTCACTGTAACAAGCAGTTGACATACCTCTAGTTGGAAACAACAGGATACTAAATTTGAACATGAAAAACGAATCTGAAATAAGCTAAAATATAAACGCACAGGAGACGAGCTAAACCTGTCCTTCACTGTTAATCCTGTGACAGCCTGTGGAATTTCAGAAGGACAGATTTGACTGGAGATTTGTTTAATTTCTGTTGAAATAATATCTGCCCTGTCTCCATAGTAATATTAATAGGGCTTCCCAGTCAAGATTAAACACTTTCAGTCAAATGCAGACCAACAGATCTTTCTACAACAAATGCGGTGCTTTTTTATTATTCTTGCTGTACCTCAGTGTTCATTATTAAAAGATAAAATTACTGCAATGTACTAAATCTGGGATAGGTTTTCCAGTTATCACGAGGTCCAAAAGATTGGATTGTTATTTTCTCTCTAGTGAGTCATGTAGGTCCTTTGTTCTAGTAGAAAAACAGATGCCTGTAGATAGTAGTTACTAGGTATAGTAAATATTGTACCATTAGCCAAATTCCCTGCAGCTTCCAATTTATCCAACAGAAATGTCTGTTATGGTTTTTGTTAAAGACTACATAAAGTCAATGGCAGGAAAGGTCCTCATTATTGGACTGATTTTGCTTATATTGACAGAAAAATGTCACATGATACTCAGGCTGTGCTTTCTATTCGACCGTATCACTATAGAGGAATGTCAATAAAATCACTTTGTTATGGCATTGTGTGGACTGTCTATTGCAAACAAGTTATTTTGTAGAGGATGTATGTTAGAGTGGGTGGAGACTGGCATTGGTCAAAGCCCACTCATTTCAGGAACTGCGGTTCCAGGGTCGTATCCTTTCTGACCATTGCCTTCAGGCCCTTCCACTGCTTTAATTCAGTTTCTCAAGGTACGTGTCGTAAAAACTTGAGGTTCTCCCCGTAAGTGTGCGTAACCAGTGCCCCCATACTCTCCCAGACTACCCTAAGGCCAGCCCTGCTTTGAAAGCATGTGAGCTTATTCCACGCTGTGGAGAATGTCTGGTCGAACGGAGGGACAAAGGAAATGTATACGCTGCTTACGCATACCTTGCTTCTGGATGTAATTACTGCATTACAGGTATGAAATGCGAGTGCAAGGATGATTTCTTAATAGCATGTGCTGGGTCTGCATTAAGTGTTGACAGCAAATACATAGCAAGATGCTCTGGCATCTCGGCGTGTCACACCCATTTCTCTGCTGCTCGTCACTGTAATATCTCAGGCATGTTTCATTAGCACATTCCAGGATAGATTAACGCGCCTCAGATGCACCGTCAGCAGACACCTTGCTGACCGTACCTGTTTTCTTACACAAGTGGCACCCCGTAAGGGATTATGATACAATGGGAAGGATGGGAAAGCTTGAACGTGAGGCACAGTTTTTATGAGGGAAATTACAAATCCGGGGGAGACGCTCCAACAGAAATGGTAAGTATATCTTGCACAGCAAATGTGAAACTATGTGACTGTGAGAACTCATGAGAGACCCTCTGCAGCTGGCACTGCCTTTCATCCTGTGTGGAGGGGCACAGGTCCCCAGGCCATTGCTGGCTCTCCTGTGGCAGAGATGGTGGTGGTGGTGGTGGCACGAGCAGCACCTGCCCATGCACATGCTCAAAAAATCCAGATCTCAGCGCAGCCTTTGTTCAAAACTTGTTTGTGTGATGTGCATGTGCGTGAGGAAGAAGGGAGGGAGAGGCCATTTGTCACGCTAAGCTAGATTTCTCTGAGTCGTTCACATATAAAGGAAGGGAAAATTAATATCTACTAAAAAGCAGTGAAACAAGTTGCTGATCATTAGGGTGCATCAGAGGTGTCAGTTTGTGCAGCAGTGATCCGTGTGTGTGGGCTGGAACTATGCCTTTTACCAGAACCCATTCTATTATATATTATAATTATCGAATTTCTGTTAAAAAAGAGCAACAGCACACCTGCATTCTCTATGTACATTAGATGTCTCTCTTGGCATGGTAACAAAACTCCATAATCCTATAGAATATTACAAAGCAATAATAATCCTGCCCTGTGGTAGCAGTGCCATAGTTTTTACCTACAATGGACAATAAATCCTCTTGCAGCCTGATGTTCGTTCTTGTACAAGAGGCCAGACTGGACAATAGCTGTCACATCTGGAGAACAAAGCCACAAAGGATCTGCTGAGTCTCCCCTAATCATAAATCCTCCTTGAGCTGCAAAGCCACAGTCTTTTATTGTTTTTTAATTTAATTCTGGTAAAGTTGAAAATCAACTTTGACTGAAAATACCTTTCGTGGATTTATCAAGATGAAGAGTGTGTGGCTTTGTTTGTTTAGTTCCTACCCTCTTGGAACTAAATTTATAAGAGAAAAACCCAATACCTTATTCTGCCTGAAATACAAAGCCTGGTTCTTATTATATTAGGCTTTGATGTAAACCAGGTTTATATTTTTTTAACTCTATTGTAAATGAAGCTTATCCCCACAGTGCCATGTTACAGCTTGTTGAGGCTGAACAGAACAGAAGTCACTGGAAAGCACAAGGAGTGCAACTAATGATGTTTCTTCCCTGAATTGCTGGCACATAGGATTTCGCATAATTAGTTAACTCCCATGGTACAAGGAGATAGTGGAGCTGCATGGGGGAGTTTTCTGTGTCAGTGATAAGCAATAGTTACCACTGAGGTCACCTGCCTTTCCTTCTGTGAAGAGGACACTTTTTAAATTTTTCAGTATGAAAATAGAGTACTGGTTTGGGTTATCCTTTTTTCCCACTTGCAAAATAAATCAGTTGCGAGGGGAAAAAAAAAAAATGCCGTAAATACCCTGGTGTGACACTGAAAATCTATTCAGTTTTGAAATTGACCACAGAGAGCAATTGAAAAATTGTTGTTGGGTGTGATTTCCTAATGCTGGTTTTCCAAAATCAAAACAGCATACAAAAATAAATTACATATGCTCCTATTTTTTTTTTTTCACGTTTCGGCGCTTAATGTGGTTCTCCTTGTAGACAAAGCAGTACAGCTTCCTAACCAGCGTGCCACATGGAGTCACCTTGTTTAGGTAACAGCTTTTCAGGAATGCAGCTGGGGCAGGGCTGGAATCTCCTTTGGAACTTTGTTACAAGCTGTGATTTGACTTCAGTACCTCTTAGGTATGTCTCACTACTAAATCCGATCAGTGACTTTTTAAGAATGACTGAAATCAGTAACAAGAGATTACTGTAAAAGATTATACTTACAGTGCGTGAGGATACGTTTGCTGACAGCTTTGCCATCTTTGTGGTGCATCTTGGATTTTGTAAAACATAGTCTGCCTAATTTGTGAGAGGTGAATCAGTGTTTGCCTGGGCACTGCAGAGAAGCTGAAACTGACCTGAGGAGCATCAACGTAAAGAATGGGGACCCTCATGATGTGTTTTCCAACTGGTAAATTAATATTATTGTATGTAAAATTCATATTCAAATGAGAATTTCTGCAAAACATGAACTCGGGAGAGTATTTGGAAAGATTACTGTTAGATTCCCTAAGCACAAGTTTATTATTCATCTGTTTTGGAAATTATGAAATCAAATCCTATGAGTAAAAAGGAAAAATAAATATTATTGTGACACGAGTACCAGTTTATACTAAACCTCTCACAAACATCAAAATAATTCAGTGAAGCTGGCAGTAATGATGCCTGCTGCTGCCACTTAGTGGAGCTGTGCTTTCCTTCCTTAAATTAGAAAAGAGGAGGTCAGTAACACTTTTTTTTGTTGCAGCTGGTCAGGAACCTCCATTTGTACAAAAGTGTGGCGGGACTGTTTTTCAGCGGTGCTGGGTGCTCGGAGTTCTTGTGTAAGTGCTTTTACAGGATGACAAGAGGTGTTTAAAGAATACAGGAGCAAAACACCTCAGGTGAGGAACGTGCGCTCTTCCTGTTGCCTCATAGGTAAACCACCACATCGAGAAATAAGTAGCTTCAGCGCAAAATAACTAACTTCATAATGGAACTCCGGCAGCCTGCAGGAATTCCAGCCACAGAAGATCCGCCATTGCGGAAGTTGAAAGGGGTGAATTTAGCACCTGAAAAACAATCTTATATGTGCTGAGCTACGGATGGTAAGATTTCATATTTCTGTTATAAATGGACCATGATGATGATGATGATGATGATGGTTACTTTGGGTAACTTCTCCATCATGTACAACCTGCCTGAATACATACATATTGAGAAGGGAAATGTCTTGTGATGATCAGGCTGGAGTCAGAGTGACAAAACTGAACAGAGCTCATGTCCCTATACAACACTTTTGATCCAGCTCTTCAGGGCAATATAGAAATCACTCTCTGACTCCAGTGCATGCAGATATACATTGAGAAGGACATTCATTGTTTTAAACAGAATACTGTGGTGGTGTCTTCCACCTCACCTCCTGCTTCTTAGCTTGCAGGCCAAACACAGCTCATGAGAATGAGTTCCCTGGATGCTACTGCCAGAAAAGAAAACAAATATATGGAAGTGTAAAACAGTTAGTGTTACCTGGACCAGCAGGAATCACTGTTTGCTATGCCATCTGAGTGCAACTGAGCACACAGCAGGCTAATAATATTTCAGTGATAGAAGCCGAATATCCAAACAACAGAGAAAAAGCACAGACATTTTACTAGCAGGTAACATATGATAGTTACCAGCCTAGATGTGTCTGTTAGCTTATCTCTAAGTAAATCAAGCATTGTTCATATCCACACATATTTCTCCCTGTGCAGATAGCAGATATAAGCCTATGCTTATTTAAGTCCAAGATCAGCGCTGTTTTAATGCACAGGTGAAACTACAATAAGTTACAAAGCTTATATTTATCCTTTCTAGAGGGAAAATTTACTACAGGATATATCAGCTCCACAATATTCTGGCACAACTAGGCAAAACATAGTCTGTTCTATGGTGTATAGTAAAGTGGGAGAAGATTTGAGACAGCCAGCACAGCTTTGCCAAGGGCAAGTCCTTCCTGACCCAGCCAACGGCCTTCTATGTTGGGGTGACTACATCAAGACTACAAGATGTCATTTATCTGGACTTCTGTAAAGGCTTTGACAAGGTCCCCCACAGCATCCTTCTCTCTAGATTGGAGAAAGATGGATTCAATAGGTGGCCTGTTCGATGTTTCAGAAACTGGTTGGATGGTTGCATCCAGAGGGTAGTGGTCCGTGGCTCAGGGTCACGGTGGACACCAGTGTCCAAGAGGTGTCCCCTCAGGGACCAGTGTTATTTAATATCTAAATAACTCTATACACTGGTTCTGGAATTTATTCCTGAAGTATAGATGATTAGAAGGATGGAGCACTTTTCCTATGAGGAAAGGCTGAGAGACTTAAACTGAGCCTCGCCGCCCACAGCGGCCGCCGCCAGGGGGCGCCGCGCGGCCGTCCCGCCCCGCCAAGGTGAGGCGCGCGCGGGGCGGGGCGGGGCGGGGCGCGCGTGGCTCCGCCCCCCCCCCCCCCCCCCCCGGCCGGCGCGTGCTGCCCGCTGCCCTGCGCGAGCCCGCGGCGGCAGCGCCCGCTGGGAGCCGGGACCGGGAACGGGGACGGGAACGGGAACGGGACGGACACCGGGAGGGCGAGGAGCAGGAGGAGAAGGAGCAGGAGAAGGAGGGAGTCCCCCTGCCCAAGGAGAAGCCCCCCGCGCCATGAGCCCCGACGAGAAGCCGCCGCCCGGTCGCTCCCGCGGTGACTGGCCGCCGCCGCCACAGCCACAGCCCCAGCCCCAGCCCCAGCCCGGTGCCGGGCGATCGGGGCGGCGGGGCGGGTTCCTGGCCGAGATCCGCACGCCCATCCGCACGGAGCCCTTCCAGGAGCGGTACAGCCTCAGCCCCGGCCGGGAGCTCGGCAGGTGAGCGGGGCCGGGGGGCTGAGGGCTCCCAGCCTTGCGGGGTCCAGGGGCACCCAGCGGGGGCTGAGCCTGCGGCGGGGCAGCCCACGGGGACGTGCCCGTGGCTCTGGCTGGGCTGGAGGGGCGCGGAGAGACGGCGGTGCCCGCCTCTGTCTGTCCCTCCTCCCGCTTGGAAAAGTCGCCCTCGGCTCCTGAGCCTTGCGAACCTGGCTGGGAAGGTGGTGTGGTGTTCCGTGGAAGCCGGTGTGGAGTAGTGGGTAATGCTGATTTCCATTGGAGAGGGAAACCTCCCTTCTTCTTTTTTTTTTTTTTCTTCCTATTTGGGCTTTGTAGTCTGTGACGTGCGGGGAAAAAAAAAAAAAAAACAACAACTTCAGACTCGTTTGGGGTAACAAATGCTCGAGAATAACCTAATGGTGGAACTTCTCAAAGAGTTAAAAAGCTGGTGAAAATCTTGGGTTGGGAAGTGATTCCACACACAGGGTTTAGTCCGTTTATGATTTCAACACCTGTCTGATAGAAAGCAAGGTTTGAGGGAAAAATTCTCTTTGGACGGTTTTTGCGTCTTGGGAACTACATATACGGAGTTTCAGCACCACTGGACCATTTTTTTTTTTGTCTGAAATTCTGTCACTTTTTACAAAAAGAGAAACACTGTGCCTAGAATTGCATGTACTTCATCTCAAGAGTATTCTGATCAAAAAGATTAGATGGAATACCACGGGATATATGTATAACAAGATACCCTCTTCAGTGTATGGTCTTTTCAAGTTATGCTAGCTTAGTTTTACAGTTTATACAGCAGTTTTAGTTTTAGTTTATACAGCACCACAACCAACCCCTTTGGAGCTAAAGAGGAGTTTCAAAGCAAATGTAGCTGCAGTAAGTGTCTCTAACAAAATTTTAGGTTGCCTAGGTGTTAGCTTAATGCTCACTTAGTAACTCTGATGTATTAACTGGAGTTTAAACGTAGTGAACTAAAGCATTCCCATGGGAAGCAGGTGGGAGAAACATCCCTTAGAGTGAGAAAGCTTTTTTTAGCGTGTTGTGACAACATTTTCCAAGGTCTGGAAACTAAAGCTGACTAAATACAGGCTACAAATCAGCCTAAATTCTAAGAAACAGGCAAGAAGCTGTAGGAGGAGTATAGAACAGGATGTCCTGGTATCACTTCTGCTTTTTTTTTTTTTTTTTTTTTTTTAAATTTATTTAAAGTTCAGATGAGTTTTCAGAAAGTATTTTGCAGTTCTGCCATGGAATTAGAGTTTCTCTTAGAGCTGGATGATAGTTATTGGCTTAATCAGAACATGAAATAGATGAAGGTTCCTTCTGGCACGCAAAAGTACAACTGAGATTATTAGCTTTTACCCTATGAACAAGAATTAAGGTACTGCAACAAGTCTTAGTCTGCAGTCTAAAGAAGTAAATCTGAGCATGGCTTTTTTTGTGAGGAATATTTTTTGATCAGAACTATATTTAAAGATGACCTTTGCATGAAGGTTGTGATTTTACACCTGTATGTGTTAAATTGAGTTAAGTGACAGTTCTTAGTGTTTGTCTTGTTTTTGTTCAAGTCCCACATATTTTGGTTCAGACTGTCTTTTTCTCTCCTCAACTTCACAAATGTTTTCACTGTCTTGTCTCTTAGAATATAGAAATCTATACACTTGAATGTATGTGCTTGGGTTTTTATTCAACAATTTTGAATTCTTTTTTTTACTACATTTTGATTTTTAAAAAGTGGATACTTCAGCTCAAGTACTCCCATTAAAGACCATTTTTTGCCAATTTTGTGACAAAGCATAGATGGAAAGTCTCTCCACCCCTCTGACCTGTCATTTTATTGATAACTTGTTAGCACAAATTGTTTCCCTTTTATATGTTCGTAAAAGGTGTAATTCTCAACTTATGGGTGAAGTTTATCTTTACAAAGGACTTGGACAAACTAGCACCCAGGCATGACAGGTTTTCATCCTGGATGAAAAGCAGTCCCTCTGCAGTGCACACAACTGCTTTGAGAATGTAAAGCTAATTCTGTTGCCTCATTCAGTAGCTGGGAAGGTGTTTGCAAGTCTATTGAGGTACAGCTGTTAGGAAAGCCAGGTTATAATGGCTTGGTTATAATGGCCACTCTGGAAAGGAAATCATCTCAAGTTGCTTGGGATGACATGGAAATAGCATTCTTTTAATGAAATCATTACATATATGAATTTTTGGTCCAGTCTTCACAGCCTTACTAATTTTACTGTCCTCAGAATCAGAATGTTCTCACACAGGTCTTCATTTGCATGAGGTTTAAAATCAAACTTACCTGTGATGAATGTTTTTAGGGTGCCTCTTCTCATCAGCTCACTGAGACTTAAATGTTTTCAGACAGTGCTAGCTCGAGTTAAGTTAGCTTGAAGTAGTGTAACCTTAGCAGAGGACAAGACACCAATTGCTTAACTCTTACCATCTGTGCTTAAGCCATAATTGTACTGTAAAATGGGGAACAATACATTTTCTACTACCCAGAGCTTCCTTAAAGAGTCCAGTGTAATTAAATTTTGTTGCTTTGCTCATTTTCCTCAACAAAAAACCTCCTAATTACATAAAGTGTTACTAGACTATTAATTCTTCAGCTTGTTGATGGAGCATTGCACTTTTTGTTTCTTAATGTGAAACAAGCTATACGCATATTGGAAGTCTGTGTACAGAAAATAATACTCCTGATGCTAGAGCTGGCTTGGAGAAAAGCATAAATGTCTGGTCTCCCTGTCTTCTGGAAGGTAAAACAATCACCTTAAATGACTGATCCAAAATAAAGGATCTTCTAGCAAAATAATGGGTGCAGAGCACACATGTAAATAAGTCCAGTGCAATTCAGTTGGTTCTCCTCATTCCCAGTTTTCTGTTTAGGCAGCGAAGCTCATTCTCCACCCAAACCTAAGAATAAGAAATACTGTAATCATCAGAGGAGATTGAAATATTCTTTGTTCCTGGCTAAGTTACCTGGCTATAGTTTCATGTGCAAGCAATGCATGTCTTAAATCCTTTTTTTTTTTTTCCCCCAAAAGAAATACAACTCTGGCATGAACTTTCATATTTCTCGGGTAGCTTTCGGTAATGTGCATCTTAGCAGGACGTGACACTTGTACAATTTTGTGCATCAGTGAGAATGCACCTGCTATCACACTTCTGACCTCAGCTGCTTTCTGCAGAGGCATGGCTAGGGTGAAATAGTGGTGGAAGTAAGTGAAAGTGGGAAAGAGGTGAAGATGAAGACTTACAAGTAGTTGGTTTCACCATTTGAGAATAAATTTATGTGAGTAAACTGTTTGTGAACATCAGAAATGGAATCCCTGCGCTTTGCTGTTTGGAAACCCAAAATTATCAGGGGAAAAAGCCCACACTTCAGAAAAAAAAATTTATAGGAGTTATGTAATAAATTGCATCATATTGTATTGTGGATCTCAGAAAAGTTTTCTGAACTTTATAAAAAGTAAATATATTCACAGGCATTGCTGTTATTCCTGCATTTGTTGTGGTGACAGTGTTTTATAGGTCCCTTAAAAAAATAATGATTAATGTAAGGTTAGTTCTTTGTTGTTCTTAACCTAGGACAACCAAAATTAATTGGTGTGACATAAATGTTCCTGCTTATCTAATTTGACATTTTATTTGTGATTTGACACTTTTCCTTTAAGCTATAATGTGTGCCTGATGAAACAATGCAAACTCTGTTGGCAATCTGAGAAGGTGACATTGAGCTTCTTTGCAATCAGATGTGGTTTATCTTAAATCATAACTCTCGAATGAGACTGAGAACTACTTCTAATTTCCTATTCTTGCCTCCCTCCAAAGCATTTTTATATGTGTTGGGATGACTGGTGGTCTGTTTTCAACTTGGGAAACGTGTGTTAAGTTTTTCATCTCAAAATTGTTTTTCCTTCCATGCAGTGTGGTCTCTGCTGGCTCTTCTCAATACACTGAACTAGCAATAATGGGATCTAACACTCTTTTTCATTGTTTGACGTGTTTTTTTATTAGGAGGTCCGAGAAGCAGGATTTTAAGAAAAGCAAATATGAAGTGTGTGCAATGTAGACTTTGTAAGAAAGCTTGTTTATAGCTGTCTACCTGCTATTCTTTCTCAATCAAAAAGAAATTCTTTAAAATTTTTCTTTGGCTTAACCATACAGTGGGTGCTATCTTTGGATCTTAGCTCTAAAATTTTCTCAGACGTGAATCTAGATCGCTGCACAGAAAATAGTTCTGCTAGCTAGTTGTAAACATCAGGTCTGTCAAGTTTGATCTTTTGGGGGATTGTATTCAGAAAAGATGAGTTCTAACAGGTAGTAGTTAAAATAGCTCTAATTATAGGCATAACCATAAAGAATCTGGGCAGGATTCTTGGTCTCGAACAACTAAGAATTATTATTATTTGTCAGCCAACTGAACTCCCGTGTAACCTGTCCTTTTCATTACGTCACCTATCAGGCTTCTGGCCAGCTCAGCTAAACAGGACATGCGTGGCCACGCACACGGTGGTGGCTCTTGCTGTCCCTTGCTGCTCCGTGAACACTGTTTTATTTCCGTAATGACTAATGCACGATGAATCGGCAACGTTCGGTACTCATTAGGCTAATTAACTTGCTTCCAGATAGATTTTGTGTGTAATTCAGGACAGCACAGTGCTTGAAAGCTGTATTAGAGAGATTTCAAACTTCAGCAAGTATTTTAACACCTTTGGTAGATGAATAGTTATATATTGCACATGACTTTTAGGATACAAAATCCTGTAATATTATTGTCACGCATTTGCAAAGCTCTATAATATTGTCCTTATGTACATGTTCATAATTAAGAATTTCCTCCCAAAAAATTTTATTCAAGACATTGAAAGCATATTCTTACTATTTGTCTACTTACACCAGACAGCTGGTGGGCTGGGCTGTGATCTAGCCTTAATAGACATCGTGCTGTAGATAATGTGTGCTTACACAAAATATTATCCCTAGATGAATAACTGTGGCTGTATCAGTGGTTACGAGTCCAGTTATTTTATTTGAGATTGCCCAGCAAATACCCACTTTGTGGGTGTTTATTCGACTCGATCCATTTAGACTGTGTGATTTTGAAACAAATGCCTGTTAAAAGCAGGCTGACCACAGCTGGGTTTAGCAGTTACATTTCATGGATAGCAGTCTTCTGCCAGCGGGTCAGGAGACGTGAGAGCGAAAACTTTGACACGAGCTGAATTAGTTAATCCTGTGAACTTCGGCTCAGAGGAGGGAGAGGCAAAACCCATTGTAATTGTATTCCAAAACAGATGAAGACTGCTATTTTGGTTTCAGCAACCCTACAGTAAGTTAAGTAAAGAAAACCAAAATAAAGATCTCCAAGCTATTCCTGCAGCTGTATAAGAGCATGCTTATATATAAACAAAAAAAGATCGTTTTGATGAAGATCATGTCAGTATGGTAAGAACTAAAGTAAGTAGGAGAATTCATCATTCGTTAGATGATAGGTATTAATTTAAAAGCCTTTTCAGTCTAAAAAACAGCGCTGTATGAATGGAACTGAGTGGAGTAGGTGGTGTGGGACTGTCGCAGGGAAGTTTAGAGCAGACACTTCAGCCAAAGTGCTGTGGGGGAAGTCTCCTGACGCAAGTGCTGCAGTGTGGTTTTAGCTGCCCTGCTGGCTCGGTGTATCATCATCAGTTGTGTGTTCTGTGGGAGGTGACGCTCATTAACGTGGGCTGAGCACCGTGCTCAGCTCTGCTCAGTGTGCCTTCCTGTTCACCTTAGCACTGCTGCAAAAATCCTGCTAGAAAACTTGATGTTTCTGTTAGAAAACTTGCTTAATTTTATTTAAATCATCCATGTTGCTTACTTACACGGTGAGATTAAGGGACTTTGAGAACTGTTAAACAATCAAAAAACTCTGGCTCGTATCATTTGAGGCACACCATGGTGAAAATACAAAGTGCCATCTTTGAAAATGCAGAGTAGAGTCCGGATAGTGCTTGGCAAGTAGAGCAGGGTTCGGTGAGAGCACTGGTTGCTCTTCCCTTGAATACGGTGGAATATTCTTGAGAAAAGAATAACTGGATTATTGTGAGGTAGTCAGAGAAAGCATAAGTTGCCTTCAATTTGCCTTAATGTATACATTTTGGTTTTGCCAGCTTTTTTAGTTAGCATTTTGAGGATAACTTAATCTTGGGAACTAGCACAGCTCTTTTATGCTGTATCTTTGAAATTCAGATTCTTGGAATTGATAGATTTTTAAAATTCTTTATTTTTCACGGAGGTTGTATTACACTGTGGGCTGGGGTGTTCTTTTAACCACAGGGATCATCACTCAGCAAGGCATCTCTCTAAACTTGGAATAAATCTTAAATGTTCCCATTAATAGGGATTTGGTTCAAGTTTCCTGAGATGTTAATTTATAAAGGCAGTACAGAAGCTGTCACTAATTATAAATAATTCTTTTTTAATTTCAGGGGAAAATTTGCAGTGGTGAAGAAGTGTATCCAGAAAGACACTGAAAAAGAGTTTGCAGCAAAATTCATGAGAAAAAGAAGAAAGGGCCAAGACTGTCGGATGGAAATAATCCACGAAATTGCAGTCCTTGAGCTGGCACAGTGCAACCTTTGGGTCATTAACTTGCATGAAGTTTATGAAACTGCAACAGAGATGATTTTAGTCCTGGAATAGTAAGTATTAGTAATAAGTCCTGAGTAACCTGCAGTATATGCTTAAAATTGACAGTGTAAAAACACCTTGTATCAATGTGAATAATGTGAGAGTTTTTATTGCTTGCCTGTTACCCTTGCTTAACTTTGAAAAGAATTGCTAAGAAAATCACTATTGCAAGAAGTTATGTGCAGTCTCATAATTACTGCAGATTATAATAAATTTCTCTAATTATGTAGTATCTTTCAAAGCTGAAGTATAATTTATGTAGTTTTAAAAATGTTTAATGAAATATGAACTTGTAAAAGAGGAAGAGGAAAAAGCAGTGAGGATCTGTTCATGAACTGAAGTTTTTTTTTCATTGACCATGACAAAGGTGGGGTGAAATCTGTGGGGTTTTTTACCATTGGGATTAGCTGAGTTGATTAGAGCACAGTGCTGCAAACACGAAGGTTGCAGGTTTGATTCCCATACAGGTCATTCACTTAAGAGTTGTATTTGATGATCCTTGTGGGTCCCCTCCAACTCAGAATATTCTGTGATAAGAATCTGATAAGTTATGGAAAAGGTATTAAAGCAACATCATTGTTAAAAAGAAACTATCAAAAACCCCTGCAGCAATAAGCTCTCTAAAGCATTATCCTTTGGGGGAAGGAGAAAGAGGAGGAGGGTTGAGACCTAGAATAGTTTCTTTCAAAGAACCTTTCAAAGAACCTTTAACTTGTGACTCTGCACATGTCTGTGTGGTTTTCTCCACTTGAGTTTGTCCAGATGGGTATTTCTGCAGCTGTTGTGACTGTTCATCTAATCTGCCAGGGGCTTAGATACTTGACAGCTAAGTTCCAAGATGCAGCCAAGTACTTATTGCTAAGTTCCTGTTCAAGCTCTGTGGATTTTAAATGATTTGGAGAACAGTGAGGCTCAGTAGTTTGGAAGTGACTTAACCTGTCTGCTAAGATAAATCTAGTTTGTACAGCTCTTTTCTTACTTGGTATCAAAAAGAAATTGTGAGAAATCTTTTCTCCCAACCACATCTGCTTTAGAATGAGGTGGTGTCTGCTAAGGCAAAGTTCCTTCTAGAATACATTTTTTAAACTTCGTTGTGCCCTCATGGAATTCACAATATATGAAATATTTAAGTATCTGTTATAATGCAAAGCTGTGACAGAGCTTCTGGAGTTTTCACTGCTGTTACTGGAGACTCATAAATATCTGCTTTGAACATTAGCAGAAATTTAAACTAGAACACAGTTTAAATTTCTGGATCCCATAGTGATTTAATATGAGCAGTAGAATCCAAATGAGCAATGGGTTTTGTGATAATTTCAATGCAAAATTGCTGGGCTTCTTTTAGATCTTAATTCTCTTACAGTTGCAAAACTGTTTTAATCCAAAGTATTAACTAGGTTGTTCAGTAATTAGCAAAATTATTTGGCTTATATGCATCAAACAGTCATACCTTGTTTCAGATAAATAGCTGTGTGTTAAGAGTTATAAATTACAAGAACAGTCTTTCCCTGACTTCAGCAAATACGTCTGGATGCTTCTTTAATGTCAACATGTTTCGGAGACATGTTGCAACAAAGCAGGTATGAATGTTAGTGAATTTCTGACATTCTTTATGCAGAGGATTAAAGAACATACCTAGACTGCAAGCTTCTCTAGGGCATTTCAGTTTCTGTTAAGCTTGATGATCTGTGTGGCAGATCTTTATCTTGTGAAGGAGTAAAACAAATAATTGTTGACCACTAACCTTATCTGCTAGGGTTTTTAAGTTTCTTGTCTTGGTGTTGAATCTGCCATAAGGGCTGAGGGGAACACCTTGTGTTTTGCCTTCAGGAACAGAAGTATTAATGTTGCACGGAGGGTTGTCTTTCAAGTGGTATCAATTTTTGACAAAAAAATGAACTTAAAATTGACCACTAACTGTTAAATATTAAGTGTTGAGCAATGGGAAGCAATGAGGCATTACAGTGTTGACTTCAGCTGTACCATAGGAAATTGGTGGCTCTCTGCATCCACCCTGACAACAGTCTCTGTCCGAAGGAATTTTACTGAAAAGGTAGAGAAACTTGGCACATCAAATATGAAAGGAAAAAAAAAGCAAATTTGATAATTTGGGGGCTTGATGCACGTGTACAACCTACCTGGCTTTTTCCAAATTATTTTGAAAGAAAGAACAATAAGAGCATCTGATGCTTAAGAATGGGTGGGTTTTTTGTAAGTGTTCCATCCCCATGTTTTTACACATCTGTGGGAGAGGTAGATGATATTAGCGAGTCATTAGTGCGGCAGATGTTACAGAAACCTTTAAGTGCAACTTCAAAAATCTGAGCCATTCAGTACTGTGTTGTGAAGAGCTTCTGAACTGAGCCCTTACGTGCCAGAGTCTTGTGTAAATATAGCAGACTTTCATTGTGCTTGCTTTAAAAAAAAAAACAACAAAAAAATTGCCTCTATCATCTTGAAGACACAGTAAGTGTTTATCAGATATGCTGGATGAAGTGTCTTTTTCACCTACAGTTATTTGTACCTTGGTAATCTTACTGCTTGTATTGTCTTGGACATTATTTGTTGTCCTGCTTACAGAAGATGTGACTGGTTAGAGTTTCCTGCAGGAAACTATTCGTTTGATATGGGATTCAACAGATAGGATTTTATGCAAAACCACTGTAGTCAGAAATAAATGTGGTGCTCCAATGTCTGTATCTAGTCTATTAGAGCAATTAGCAAAGTTGTTCTAGATGGCAGTCTAAAATCAAGGCTGGAGCTCTTCAGAAAGTGGCAGGGGAAAACGTCTCAAACGGTGGTAGTAACCTTTTGTTTGCATTTCATTGAATTCTTAGGATACCTGATTGGAAAGGATAGGGGGGAAAAAAAAAAACAAACAAACGTGTGTGGGAACCAAGAACTTAAAAGAGTAGTATCTCTCCTCTTATGTCCTCTCATCAGGCGTGGATTTACATTTTTCTCAGGCTTTGGGGATATTGGTTTGTTGTGGTAGCTTTACAATGGGAAAACTATCAGTAAGTGCATTTGCTATCTGATGGTGTAGCTAGCCAAGGGAAGGGGGTATGGCTGTCAGCAGCACTGAACAGGAGCCTTTGCTCACAGTGTTACAGCCACCTTGTTGGGATCTTCTTGTATTATAAGCTTCATGTACAACAAGTAGATGAGTTTCTATTATCTCGCAGAGATAAACCTTTCAAGACAGACTTTTGACCGAGTTTAATATTCAGGAAGGGCATTGTTTCCCTTGCAGACTGTGTGTGATCTCACTCAGCACTGAAATCAGGTATATTCTAGGAACTTGCCTACATATCTGTGCCCCGATGATTTGCACTTCTGAGTCCTTCAGAACACTAACTTAATGTCTGATCCATTAAAGCAGGGGGAATGTTTAATTTTTTTTTTCAGGTGCACCAAAAAGTGTTTTTCTAATGATACGTTGAATGACCATGTAAGTGTATCGTAAGTGCACTTGAAGGAAGTTTGGTGCTGAATTTCGTACACTGCATTGTTAAGAAACATTTCAAGGAAGATAAGTAGTCTCCATTTAATCTAAAGTCAACATGATTGTAACAAAGATTAGTGCTCCAGACTTCCAAATGACTTTATTACTGCTTATCAGCATAAGTGAGCTAAAAGTGTTAGCATGCTCTTCACTGATAAAGAGCAGTTGGATTTCACTTGAAACTAGAGAAGTTCATAGCACAACAGTACTTTCATAAATAAATTAAAGTAGCTAAAGAATTATGGTTGCCATACCTTTCAAGTTTGGAAAGAGTTCTCAGTCTCACTTATTTCTTCCATGCACCTAGCTAGGGGAGCATGTATTAGAGAAATAACGCACTCCAAGTAACATTGGATTTCAAAATGTTGTGCTGTTAAATATTTCCTTATCCTTTTTTCTTTTCTGATTAAAATGGCTTGTTTTCTTAAAGGGTTTGCTGTCCTGAGGATAATTCTTTGCTTTTATCCCCTAGCAACATTTTCTTTCTAGGTGGGTGGGGTGCCCGGTCGTTTGCAAAGTTATTTCATAATGACAAATAGAAAAAAACTACAGTTTAATGGATGATGTGTTCTTAGAGAAAAAAATGCATAAATGTTATTAACACCAGAGAACTCCTGGTCTGCATGTCTGCATACAGAAATCATATTAATGACATGCCATGATACTTTCCTAGCAGATATTTTAATCCCTTCAGTTGTTAGATTTTTATATTTTTTTTTTCCCCAAATCTAGCTGGGGAATACAAAATAACAGAGTTTAAAGTATTGTTAAGGAGCTTGGCAGAACTTGACATAGATGCGTAGGGCAGTCTTTTTGGAGCTCACTTTGACATTGTACTTCCAACCACTTGTGACTGGGTTGGCTCACAGCTAGCTGACTGTTTTGCTTAAGGAAATCAATTAAGCTCACTCCACAGAAACAATACACAAAACAGTCTTGGAGTATCGAATTTCAGTGTGTTCTTGTAAGGGGTTGCTGGTTGCTTCTTACAGTGTGGTAATTTTTGGATAGGGTGAATTGTCCAGAAGAAGTTGTTCTCTCTGCATCCTGAGTAGCGAAGTTGAAATCAAAAAATGAAACTTTGCCTGTGAAGTCGCCGTTCAACTGTTTTGTAAAGCCAAGTGTCTGTGGTGGGTGGGAACAGCAGTGTCTCATAAGTTATGAAGTGGGTGTGCATGTGTAAGGGCTGTATTTGCATGTCTCACTCTTAAAAATGCTGATGATTCCAGGCATCTTCAGAAGTACTGGGAGCTACTTAAATACCTTTTTTTGAAAAGAAGGTTTTTGTGGTTCAAGGGTTTTCTGCTCTCATGTGGTAGCACTGTGTCTCAACTGCAGCGATGGCACATTGTTTCAGCTTCCATTGCCTTGACTTTTATCACTTGTAATTCCGAGTTCTTTAGGTGTAGTATTAGAATTCTAGGTAGCTGACATCTTAGCTTGGTGCCTGCTTCAGTGTTAATGAAGTTACACTAATAAACAAATGGTAACAGATGCCTACCAAGTAGAGATATAGCAAACAGGGCTTTGTAAGGCCCCCCATGCCCTCAACTCCCACTGTTTTTTCGGGTGGGTCTGTTAAATGTAAAGTGTGATCCCTGGTTGACGACAGCAGGTTTTGGGTGCAGGTCCTATTTCACGGAATTAAATATTATATAAGTTAATGTAGAAGTATTTTTTCCTTACTTGAAGTGGCAGAGCTATACCAACAAAATCCCAGTTTCGTTGCCGTAAAACACATTGTGTTAGTAATTTTGGTAGTAGATCTTATCACTGTATCATTATAAATCACTGCTAAAAGGAATTAAATCACTCTTTCAAGTAACATACTATGATATTCCTAAAGCAGAATGTTTAATTTATGGGTTGCAGTAGATGTTTTTCCATCCCTATCTGGAAGATCCAATTGATGTTGCTTTTTCAAAGAATTTGGTTTAGAATATTAGAATACACTAACCAGTAAATACACTTTGTCCATTTTAAAAATGTCATTAATATCTGAATCCTGTTCAAAGCTGAAATATTACTACTGTCACGAATTAAATGAAAAAGGACTGAAGAAAGATGCGACAGTGTCAGGCAGATGCAATTTTTCAAAAGGAATTAAAGTCTTAATATTCTTTTGAAAAAGTAATTTTATTCTTGAGCTCAATCATCTCTGAGATGGAATGAAGAAAAATAATTATTTAATAGACTTTTTAAGAAAATATTAGTTTAATAAATCAAATCATACTACTGTACCAGTAGTAGTATGTACCAGAAAAAGTTAAGATTTACCTTTCTTTTAATTCTTTTTTTTTAAGACAACCTACAAGGGTAAATTTAACAGTAATGAGAATAGCTGGGAAAGCAAAAAAACATTTTAAAAGCCACGAGGCTTTTCAGAGCTCTAGGACTGTAGCAATGAAGTTAATATAGGCAATATGAGAATTTGAGTATATTGAAGTGCTCTTTCTCTGGGGTTGCACAGTCTAAATGCATCGTTTTTGTAGAAATCTCATTTGCCATTATATTCATGTTGAATGTGCCTTCTGGATTGCCTGGGTAATAGAACTTGTTGGGAAAAAAGCAAGCAAAGGCAGAGTAGATGGCGATGCCTCGATAAAGATTGATGCTTGTGCAAGGTCACGTTCGGCATGTCACAGTTTGGTGTAACTGGAGAAGATACTGTCCTCAGGGGCTCCACCATCTTTCACTGCGGGGTGATTAGAGGATTTCATGCAGAACTAAGTCTCTACGTGTTGATTTCATAGCAGTATTTCAGCAATCCACGTGCAAAGTGGCCCCATTCTAATGTTCTCGTGCCCGTTTGGTTTTAGGATGGAGCCTCCGCTCAGTTTATTTTATTTTTGGTGCTACAGGGTTAGGTGGTAAAACACTGTCAGTTCTCTTGAGTCATTGCTATACGGAGATGCTACTGTGTGTGGCTTCTGAGTACTTTAAAAACATTCATTCCTATCTAGTTCTTTTTATATTTTTGTTACTTTGTTATTTATTTAAACATATATAAACAAAAGAGGAAGCAAGCCGAGAGCTAGAAATTTCAGAAGTATTTTTAGATGAAAGATGTTTAGAGACTCAATCCAACCCCGTATACCAGAGACTTCATAAACAATTCATTTACAGGCTTTACATTTCATCTTTTAAGTGCATGCAAAGAGTTTTGAGGAGGATGGGAGGTGGGGCTGCTTTGCTTTATGTTTACAAAGGCTTACCTTAGCCAAATTTTCATGTAGTTTCATAGGAATGGCAAAAAGCAAAAAACACTGTGTTTAAACAAATGTGGCATTCCTCTGAAAGAATAGTCAGTAGTGTTTCCGAAGCAGTCCCCCAAATTTCTGGAGTAATTTATCTTCTCTAACTTAAATGCCTAAAATCTTGGCTTCCTTCTAGAGCTGCCGTACTGCAGAGAACATTTCTGAAGCTTGTCAAATGTGGAATAACCAAAATTACCACTACTGGATGCTACCACCTGCTGCTCTTGCTTGCATGAAATAAAATAGTGCACGTAGAGCAAAACGGGTGCTATAAGTTAGTCTTTGAACTAATAATATTCATATTGCTCTATAGTGCTGCTGGAGGTGAAATCTTTGACCAGTGCGTGGCTGAAAGAGAGGAAGCCTTCAAAGAAAAAGATGTGAAACGACTTATGAGGCAGATATTAGAAGGAGTTTCATTCTTGCACAGAAACAATGTTGTTCATCTCGACTTGAAGGTAAGATTATTGCTGTGTTTTTCTCATCAGTTTCTGAGCTGCTGACTTTCATGCTGGTCATATGTCAAAATAATGCTAATATGTAATTAACACAATTTTTATCTAATTATAGCTTGAATGATAAAATTCAGCCTTTGGGATAGAATGATAAAATTTAACCTTGGGCCTTGCAAGCCTTTTGGAGAGTTTCTGTGACTATGTGAAATATAAACTTCACTTGATTAAGTGAAGTGCAGCGAATTCAAAAGTGGACTTGCCTTGCACCTTTAATTGCAAATGAGTGCTTTGGGTAAGACCTGACTCATTTTTAAAGTGCAATAAAAATGTCTGGGTATTATATGGCCATTGAAAAACAGGTTTGGTTTTTTTTGTATTGAGTTTTAATGAAGCAGAAGGGTGGCAGAGACACTGGTAGTATCAAGTATAATGTTTCAGAATGAAATGTTCATATTGCACTGGTAATGTGTTAAATATGTGTTAAGTACATTTATAGCAGTTCCTTCTTCTTTCCTGATAAAACTGTATAATGTAAGTTAAATGTTTGCCACTTGCTGCCAAACATTTGGCCAACACCCTGTTGGTATATAAAGTATCATAGTTTACTGGGGTAAATAGTTTTTCATAGTGAAAAATAGTTTTGACCCAAATCAAGAGAAAAGTACAGTTGCCATCATACAAAATTACAAGTATCACTCGTGGCCAAGAAGGGAGTTATAGCAGGGATCCAGAAAACTATCCTCTCCAACTTGTCTAAAGCTGTAGATAATTTTCTTCAGCTTCCATCCATACACTCATATGGAAGATGCACCTCTATCTCATTATGAGGTTCAACTAGTTTGTTACTAAGCAAGGCTGTATAAAAAGCAACTTGCATTAAAATTTTTTTAATTCTTTTTTGCATGTCCTATTGTCATATTTACTAAGTATGTTGTAGGCTGCTGCATGTTTGTTCTCTTACTGAGATCCTTACTTGGTTGTATTTTGGCTGTTGTATTACAAAGCTACCAGTAGATTCCAGTATCAAGCTGTGCATACTTAATATATAACTTAGCACATCATCAACCATTCGCCAGCTAAAGCAGATCATGAGTCATGTTTGCACACAAATATGTCACCTGCCTGGTTTTCCAACCATTTATTCAAAGTATACGTGGAATCCTTTAAAACTTTGAGTCATGCACACAGAATATTAATAATTGCACTAAAATAATTAATGGAAAATTTTTAGCAAGTAATGTGAGAGTGAGTGTTCAGAAAGACTAAAAATGAGCAGTTAGACTTCCCTAAAGTTCTAGGATGCTTCAGCAAGATACTCAGTGTCTCTGTAATGGTTGGCCAGCTGACTTTTCTTGAAGCAGAGTGTTTAAAATTAAAACATCTTTTGTAGACAGTATATATTCATACATGTTTGTAGTGAAAGCTGTGGTGTTCCTTAGCACCATCTGTAATCAGAAATGTGTTTTAAATGACTGGCAAAAGCAGACTGGGATGTTGATTACAGCATTTGAACAGGTGTCTTCTTCAAAGTTCAGGAAATGCTTACTTAAAAACTGTCCAACTGATCAGAAAACTTACGTTATAAAATGGGCCGTAGGCAGTTCTCACTGAAAGATCCAGCATTGCTTTCCTGCCTTAAGAAAGCTCGTTAGCAGAGCAAATTGTATAGTGGTTGAGGGTGACCTGTTTATGCATTGCTACAGAGTGCAATGTGTTTTTAAAGGGGGATCTTAATAGGAGTCCTAATTGCAGTGTGATGATTTTCATGGTAAATTAAATTATCAGTCTTTTGCAAAATAAGGTTTGGGGAACACTAATACTCTTCAGAGTATTGGCAAATAAAGGTGATGGACACTGTAGGGTTAAAAACCATGACTTGCAAAGATTAGATTGATGTGCCTTGCGAGACTTTCAAAAAAGGCTTATTTTACAAGGAACTCAAAAATTTAAGTTGGGTGCTGGTTTTGGCTGCGTATTAGTTAGCCCACTGCCCTCAAACCATCATCTGTTGTATAGCATGTCTCGTGCTGCTTTATCTCATGCCTTAAAGCACCGTGGAATTTAGTAAATACTAAATTTTGAGTAAATACTAATTTTGTGATGACATTTGGAAGACATGTATGCGTACTGCTGTTATGCAAGGTGTTTGCCAATAGCAAAGTTCACAAATTCTTGCTGAAGTGTTTTCCTCGTACCATTAGCTTCACCTCTGTGTCTTTAAAGATTTCCGTTTCATTTGTCCCTTACAAATACCTTTGGGAAGGTACATCCAATTTCCCATAAAAAGCCAAATTCTGCACCCACAGAATTTAAACCCAAATGGTTGTCAGTATGTAATGGCTGGCTTGTGGTTGTAGTTTTTTACTGTAAATCGCGTGAACCTGATCTACGACACTGACAGCTGGCTTGCTTTAGCTTCTGTATGCCCTCCTCATAAAGAGAAGATTTTTCCTATGAGACTGAACACTGCAGGAAGAAATGGGGTGTTTTGATGTGGCTTAAGCAAGGTAGCCACCTGATAATTTCTTTCCAAAAGCACGGTTTTACTGAAAGATGGTTGAAATATGGCTGGTTTTTAAATAGCAAAATACAATTAGATAGTCCAGTTTTGACTTGGAGGAAGAGCAAATATAATGCTACCGAGCGCAAATTAAGTATCACTTAACAGTATTGTGTTAATGCCATTTAATTTTCAGGGCGTGCATAGGTTGTAGGCAGGAGTCTTTCATCTCCTCTTAATGGTGCATAAAAACTGCAGAGTAAGGGAAGACTCCTTTCTCTGTGTTCTCATATGCTGTTTGACTTGATCTTGACTTCGTGTTTGGTAAAAGCTTAAAGGAGTTGGGAACGGAAGAGAATTTAAGGCGTGGGGGCTGAGGAAGGACTTGCTGCCTCTTGTCCACAACAGAGACAGATTAAGAGCCCTGTGTGTGGGAGAATGACTGCTCCAAGCAGCGCCCTCCTACACTGGATATTACTCTGACAGCCTTTCCCTTTCTTCTTCTCTGTTGTGTTCAGAGATGGCAACTAGCAAAATCATCATTTCAGATTGTTTTGGGTGTCACTTTACACCGATATTAAGAGAGCAAACTAATGCAATTACAAAAGTGGCCTGTTAGAGTAACAACACAGACTAATTTTCTCAACTGAGTTTTCCAGGTGGATTAAGGCGAAATGTTTATTGCACAGAAGTGTAGTATTAATAGATGTGCAGTTATTTTTTTACTAAAGGAACACCCAATAAACTAAGACAAGAGTTAAAAAATGAAAATAGTAAATTTTCAGAGGAAAAAAAACCCACTTTAATTTGGAGTTCATACCTTTACAGCAATTAGAGCAAAGCTGTTTGTTAATAGGCAGGTATAGAATATCCATGTTCTATGGAGCCTGTTCTGGGTATTTCTTCGTGTATGGGACTTGCACTGCTTATTTTGGGAAAGAAACTGCGATGCAAGCCTGCTATGTCTTGTCTTTTAGTGACTGTTGCATTTTTTCCACTGGTACACATTTACAAAAAAACAAAAACAAAAACAAAAAACAAAACCACCACAACAAAAAAACCTAGCCCCCAAGCAAACTCTGCTGTTACATTTGAATTTCTTAAAGATATGGGGATCCTCTAAATGTTTTTAGGTCAGTCTGCTCAGCCTAGTTTAGTGTCTTTAGACACAATGAAGTTGGGTATCTCAGCTAGTCTGTTTTTCCTGTTTCTGCCCATTTTTTCTTGGATAATTCATGTCTTTTTTTTTTTTTCTAGGGATGTGATTTTTTTATGGTGTTATAAAATTAGATATCTTGCAACATTACTGGAGTTAGGTCTGGTGAGGCATTGATTAGCTTAAAAACCTGATCTTTATTATGTGTCCTTAGTCCTTATGTGTCTTCTTGAAACCCGCTAAAGGTACAAGAAATTAGAGGACCTTAGTTGGAACCTTTAAGCCTCACTGCAGTAGATGGGGAGGGTTTTAAGTGTTGACATTTGATGGTTTTCATCAGCTTTTTGATTAAGTGCTTGAGGGTAAGAGCGAAAAGGCCCTTTTTAGAACGTCCACCAGGAGAGCCTCCAGCCTGCATCTCTCTTGCTTTTGTGGGCTGATCAGCGTTTGGCAAACCGAGATGCATTCTAGCAGTGAAAATAAAGAGAGAAACAGCATTACAGGTGTGGGAAACTGATTTTCCTTTTCTGAAAACTTTATAGAGTAATGGTGTCCAGCTGAAAACTGTGGTAAGTTCAAAGCTATGGCCTCTTTAAGGTTTCATACTGGTGTTTAGACTGTCACTTCACATGAAACCCATAATGATTCCTTACAATAAGAAAATGACTGGTATCTCATTATGAGTTGATTTAGAGCTATGACTCAATTCATACTGTAGACAGAGGGTTTTTTTCTGCATAGGTGTGTTTCGTAGAAGTTTATTTAAAAAAATAAGAACTACTTCTGGCAACTACTTAATCTACTAAAATATTAAATACAAGGCTGAAGGGTTTCACAAAACTTTTCCATTAAAAATGTTGCCCCATTGAAATGTAGAGAACAAACACTTTTCTCGTGCTTTTAATTTGCCTCTTCAGAACTAAACTAGATTTCTCAGCGGGAAGAAGATCTGAGAGGGTAATGAGGGAGATATGGTCAGCTTTTTTGGATGTTTGCTTTTCTAATACATATAGAGAATAACAAATGTGAACTATTAAGTATATGGTGATGTGCCGCTCCAAAAGCCCTTGTAGATCCCAGTTTGTGAAGAAAAAACAGAGAGCTGATCTTAATATGTAGGTTTAGAAACAGAAAATAAGTTGATGACGTCATGGAGTTCGTTTGAAATACCACGGTATAACTTTGCAGGAATCAAAGAAGTTGACTTTATTCAGGTCTTGCAGTGAGGAGAACTGGCCCAAGTTTTTTAAAACGTTCTGTGTTCAAAAGCAAGATTGTTCACGTGCCTTCATGACTGACTTACCGTATGGAGGAGAGAACAGCTCTGTGATTAGGGAGGAAATGTAATTATTGGTGTTACTCCAGTTGGATTATCAGTCCGTGGTTGCGTTGCTGTTCATTCCCTTTTCAACCCCCCTGATGCAAGACAAAATCCAGGTTCCCAGTAAAGGTTCCTTCACTTTCATGGAACTTGTGCTCACCAGAGGCATGAATGCAGTGTCAGTTGTCAGTGTTGCTGTTTGGAGAGGTTAATGATAAAACCCAGTGTGATCCCTGGCCTGGGGGCAGGGGAGGGCACAGTTGTTTTTTGTGTTTTTTTTTTTTTCTGGCAAGGATATGCTTCAGTTGCAAAAATCTAAGACCTGTTGTCTAAAGTTAGTTTTCAGATGATTTTTTTAATTGAGCTAGCATTTAAAATAGTAAAGAACTTTTTCATGACCACGGAGGTGCTTTGAAGGAAGACAGCCAAGATCTAGTGACGTCAGCACAAACAAGTTTATCCGAAGGTGATGCTCTTAAAAACCTGTTTTTCAGGCTGCTATATTTTTTTTAAACTGTTCTTTGGTTAGTGTTCTGTAATACAATTGTTTTGTACTTTGAACAGGATTGAGGCCGCTTGCAACAGACCTTCTTTAAAAAGGTGCAGTCAGAATAGCTTTGGATGTTCAGGGTTTTTGAACTGATTGGGTATTTTTGGACACCCTTCAATGAGAGGTATTTTACCCCATTTGTTGGAAGAAAGTGAGGAGGGAAGGAAGGGTAGTTTAAAAGGTGATACAAAGGACTAAAGGTGCAAACGTGAAGACAGCTATTGGCGTGTGTTTTGTATGTCTTCTAAGCTAACAAAGATTTGATCCTCAGTTCTAAACAGAAAATCCTGCCACTCCTTTTATTTTAGCCTACGTGTCTCTTCAAGATCACCTTGAGCGAAATACATAAATGATCCTGGGTGTCGTACTCGTTGTGGAAGACATTATGCTACTCGTGATCTGAAATAATTATGCAATATGATGTCATAGGCACTAGATTCGGGTGATCCTGAAAGTCTTCTTTTGTTTTTCAGCCCCAAAATATTCTACTAACCAGTAAGTCCCCTCTGGGAGACATTAAGATAGTAGATTTTGGTCTTTCCAGAATAATGAAGAGCAGCGAGGAACTAAGAGAAATTATGGGAACTCCGGAATACGTCGGTAAGTTGTTACTGTAGGAGTGATCTATAGTCCAGGCTTCTGGGGAGTGAAAAGAGAAACTGCCTCCATTTGAAAATGCCAGACTGGCTGTGTCCTTACAGTGTTGCAAGATGGAGTTATCCCTTGGACGTGGCACTGCTCTGAAAGATAGAACTGGCAAGTCTTGCCTATCTGATGAACAGTGATTGTGTGCTTGTATTGGAGTACATGCTTTAGACAATTCTTACCATGATGATAGCAAGTATTACTTGGATTATAAGTTTAAATTCACATATTCAGTCTCTGAATACAATGTTTTAGCCTGTGGAGCTTTGTATCTTTTGTGTGTTTTTGTTTTGTTATGTTTTGTTTTGTTTAAAGCCCAAACCATTCCAGGCCTTGAAAGTATGCTTGAAAATACCTTTAACTGGTGTGGTATGTCTTCATGGTTATGGGTTAGGTTACAGTGCTGGAATATGGAATATTGGATATTTCCGGTTTTTCTTGAGGAAATGTGTTTACAGATTGCTTAATTGGGAAGGAGCCTGGCCTGGCTTCTGAAGATGGCAATAAAGGAAAACATTTTTTTTTTATATATATACTTTAAAATTATAGAAATCACTTAACTTGAACAGAAATATCTTAGTTTTAAAAGACTGTTATGCTTCAGATGGCTTACCTTAAATTTCACCACATGCCCATTATTGCATTATAGAACTCTAATGTAATGTCTGCAAATGACAAAGCCCACTTTTTTTCCCCCCTCAATAGCTCCTGAAATTCTGAGTTACGACCCAATCAGTACAGCAACTGACATGTGGTAAGTTGAACAGATTAATGGTCATCATAACTTCACTGAAAAGGGTTGTTGTTTGGGTTTTTTTAGGAAAAGAAGGCAAACTAAAACAAAGTGCTTTTCTGTTTTTTTTACTTTAAATTTAGGAGCATTGGAGTACTGGCATATGTTATGCTAACAGGGATATCGCCTTTCTTAGGGGATGATAAACAAGAAACATTCCTAAATATATCTCAAATGAACATAAGTTACTCTGGAGAGGACTTTGACCTTGTATCAGAGTCTGCTGTGGATTTCATCAAAACTCTGCTGGTTAAGAAACCCGAGTAAGTAAAATACACAGTTGTATATGCTAACATGTCAGACTGAATTAATTTCAAATGCAGCAAGTGCGAGTGTTTTCATTTTTAAACTATAATGGAACTTTGATTTCATTCTGCTGTTACTGTTTATGTATATGAAAAGAGAATTCCTCCATTTCCATCCAAGCTTGTATAAGTGTTAGTAATTAAAACTCAAATTAGTTTCAGAAAACTGTATATGGTTAATTACAGCATACTGATTCTTCTTGCAGGTACTTTGCTGAAGTCTTTTAAATGAACTGTGCTTTAAGTCCTTCGTTTTAGCTGATAGAGTACCTTGCTCTTTTCTGATTCATTTGTGCCCTTTAGTCAGTCAGTGGGCAGCAAATTGGAAGTTCCAGGTCTCTAAACAGAAGAGCTGCTCTCTGTGGAACTTCACCACTTTTTCATGGGGCATGTCAGCTACTGAAATTGCCTACAGCTTGTCTGTGGGAATACTTGAAGAATGTAAGGGTTGAATAATTTTCCTATACATATAAAAAAAAAAAAACCTGTATAAAATAAACTTTGAAAGTTGGTTGGCAACATGGGAGCATAAACTTGTATTTAGGGTTTCATGAACTCCTTTGTTTTAAATGCCAGCAGTTCATTTTCTTGGTCTCTTCTGGTAAAAGATAGCTGACAATGTGCTTTTTTTCCCCCCTGTTCTATCAGTGTGTCTTTAATACAGTCATATCCTTGGAATAATCTGTAGGGATCTCTTCTGCAAGGGGCTGGATTTTGCATTAATTTGGATGTTTATTTTAGTGCTTTTTTTTTTTTTCCTCTGCAGGGATCGGGCAACTGCAGAAGAATGTCTTCAACATCCATGGTTAGCACAAAGTGATAATCCTGCTTGCAGGGCCTGGAGTAAGAGTGCAGGAGGGGAGACCAGTGATGCCACCCAGAAAGATTCAGATTCTGCCTCCGAAAAATCAGTAGATGCCGAGAAGACCGAAGAGGAAGAATCAATAGTGACAGAAGAACTCATTGTAGTGGCTTCATATACACTGGGACAATGTAGGCAGTCAGAAAAAGAAAAAGTAACTGAGCAGAAAGCCATTTCCAAACGATTTAAATTTGAGGAACCATTGCTGCAGGAAATACCAGGAGAATTCATTTACTGAACTGTGTGAGTGAAGCTTCATAGCTATAACTGGGAGGCAATGTTTTCTACTAAACAAAAGTATCCTAGCCAAGTGAATTTCTGATATGCAATAAATGTTCTAGATAAAAGACAGTGTTGATAAATGGCATACAAGGAAAATGTGCCAAGTTCTTATTTTCATGGAACAGATAAACAAGATTTCAAGTGGCTGGAAGGAGTTTAACAAAGATTATAAGCTTATTTTTGTTTGTAATTTTTATTTCCGGGTTTTTTTGTTGTTGTTGTTGCTTGGTAACAGCGTTTTTGTTAATTGTTCCAGTGTTCTGGAGAAGTTGACATTGGAAGTGTTTCGGTGACAGATGTCAAGAGGAGGATTTTAGGACATGTTTTGCCATTTAATGCAAATATATAATGCTGGGTTTTCCTCAGATGCCTCTTGGCACTCCTGACTTTAGTGGAACTATCTGCTGATCTAAAACTTGTACGAGAGGAGAATTTGATCGACTGGTTCGACATACACACGGTATGATTTTGAAATCCTTATGTTTCTTTGTTTCCATCAGGAAGATGTA
Source organism: Empidonax traillii (assembly GCF_003031625.1). Lineage (NCBI taxonomy): Eukaryota > Metazoa > Chordata > Aves > Passeriformes > Tyrannidae > Empidonax > Empidonax traillii. The sequence goes on along the minus strand of NW_020955986.1, from coordinate 160,342 downwards.
AACAAAGACCTGGACTCATATGACATATGCCCAAACACTGGGCTGCTCTTCTCTAGGAAGAGATGCTCGTGTCCCACAGGTAAAGGAATCTGTGCTGGAGATACATCTTTATTTGGGAGCACAGTAAAGTCCTGCTCCTGAAGATGATGTGTTGGCTTAAGTCAGTCACTCATGAGGCAGCTGAGATTGCTCCCTTCCCCTCCTGTGCTGGGTGAGATGTGCCAGTAGAACCCAGCTCAGTGTGACTGAGAGGGGAAAAGAATTACGGAGTCTGATGTAGCTCCTCTGAAGTTATTGAAGTTCTCTCCACTACTTCACCATGTTAGATTAGACAGTATGTCCAACTAATTGATTCCACCTCCCTCAGCACTTGGCTGTGGTTTTACTGGGAGCATGAGGTCATTTCTGCCGTCTCTCTGTTCCTCTTTCTTCCTTTAAGGAAGAAAGAAGCATCCTTAGGCTAAATTGCATTAGCTTGTTCAATATAGCTATCACATGAGGAAGAACATACCGGTTCCCCTGGAACAACAAAGCACAGCTAATGCCTCCTTCCTCCTGATCACTCCCCTTCAGACACTTGGATAAACAGCATGTTGTGTGGTGGGGCAGAGTGGGATTAGGGAGCAGTATGGATGGGTCACAGTTCTCAATGGACGCGGTCCCTCAGAGGACAAATTTAGAACCGACTGGGCATCAAAACTGAGTGGTTTTTGCAATGTACAAATCTGAGGATCTTGGACTGAGTCCTAGTTTTCTAAGAAATCTTTCATATTGATGCTGTTCCAAAGTTTAATTTTTATGTAATTTTGAAGTTTAGTACTATTATATTGCATACCGTTAACTATTCAACTATTTATTTGGTTTCCCTATGCTGTTCCTTTATAATAAACTGACAAAAGTTTCCTTGCTATAAAACAATGAATAGAAACTCTTAAGCTAGTTTTTTTCCCTCTTTTCCATGTTGCTACAGACTTTCCTAATTTCAGATGTATCAAATGTTCTTACTCTGTTCAGTGAGCAGGAGTTCAGGGCTCTGTGCTAAGATTTCAGTTCCTCCTTCACACAAAAGTTAAATGGCTTCTTAACAAGAGCAGCAGTACTGGGGTGATCTGATCAGCAGGGCTGGAATGGTGGGGCCAAAAGCTGTAGTACAGAAGAAAGCTGAACCAAAAGCCGTGTGATGCTGAGTGGGTAGTTTTCTGTAAGGATTTGTGGCCAGAGGTCGGGTTGCCTTCATTTCAAGCCACATCAGAAAAACTGAACGGTTCTATCAGGCTTCTTCCCCTAAGGAATTACATATTGAGTATTCACACAGGTAGGGCAGCTTCTTACTCCTTGAAGACCTTCATATAAGAAAACACCCAGTAGTACTAAGAACTGAATTTGGATGTGTTTTGTGTTGTAATGCAGAGATGCCTTTCGTGCTCTGGAGAAATGAGTCAGTTGCTTGATAGCTCAGGCTGGCTGTCAGCAGGAGTTAGACACGAATCTTAGAGCCAGCAGAGTATTGGTGTTGTCTGGGTGTTTCTGGAGGCAGATGGTAGCTGACCCTTCCTACAGTGCTGATCGGTTTCAGGGTTGTTAGGCAGGACCGTACCTTTCATGAGCATCTTTCTTTTACTGTCCAGTCATTTGCCCAAGACAATTTGCTTGGGTGAGGGGACACTGACTCATGAAATCCTTCTGTGCAAGGTTACAGTTTCTCCCAGCTTCCACCACTGCCGCTTTGACTTTTTTTTTTTGTACATCTGTGCTTCCTTACTTTACAAAGTTGAGCAAAGCAGTGAGGTTGAAGCACACTCACAGCCCACCCGTGCAAAATGTTGCCTCATACATAAATGCTTAATAACTCATGGTTCTTCACAGCAAATCATTTGAACTATTTCAGTTCCTCTTTGTAACCGCAGATCATGTCTCAGATGGAGACTGGTACTAATGGAAAAGAGTAGGTGCTGAGCAGTGTACATTTTGTCCTAGATACACAGTATTTAATGTATGACAGTGAAGCTTAACATGTATACATGAACTGTAAACTTACTACAAGGCCAGCTTCTCTTGAATTGGCTGCTTTGAGATTTCGAGTGGGCTGCATTTGTTTAACTTTTTGTGCCTTAAGGTGGTTTTATAGGGTGTTTTTTAATGTCATTAAGAATTTGTATGAAGTTGTGAAAGTTTAATAGTATAAGTTATAAACAAGGCATCTTAGATTCACCCTGTAACAGGGAAAATTTTCCATAACATTTAACTGCAGGATTATCAGCCAGTCCCACACTCTTGAAGCCGTTTGTGTTCTACTGTGAGCGTGGGTAAAGCTGAAAATGAGGTGTTCGTACCCTACACTGTAGAAAGGGGCTGTTGCGGTCCATGGTTTTGAGAGGTTCAGTTACTAGTGAAGCAACACATCAGGAAGACTGGGAACAAATTGCTAGTTTGTGTGGAAGAGCTGGTTTTCCACAGTTCTGTGAACACGGAGGGCTGTGTCTACATATGCAAGTCATCTGAAAAAAAGCTGCTTGTGTTGGTGGGAAAGGGGCTGGTGTGGAGAAGGAATCGAGTCCTTGGACCTTGTGGGCAATGCTCTCCCAGTCCCTGCTCTCCAAACGGGGCACCTGCTGGCTGTTGTTTGCTGAGATGCAGGATGCTGAAGGAGTGGAAAGGCAGTGTTCCTAGAGAGTTGTTATGTCTATGGTTCTGTTGCAAGACCCATGAACTGTGTCAATAGGAGGGGTAGGTCCACGCTTAGGCCTCTCTTGCAGTTTTTGGAATAAATAGCAAACACCTACCTGAAAGCACAGCCTTGTCTTCTCTTGTTGCTATGTTCGCCTCTTTCAGTAAGAGGCTATAGATTTTATAGTCGCTAAATTAAAAAGTTCTACAAAATAATATTTTTGGGTTTGTCCAAAGCTGAATTTGTATTGTGATTTGTCTCATTTGTCACGCTTTTAATCTGCGGGTCCCTGAGTACAAGCTTGTCCCAGCTTATGATCCACCAGGTGAATCTTGAGAGCTGTTAAGTCACAAATGCAAATAAAAATTACCTGCCCATTCTCCACTGATGGTGCTCGCAGGGAATGGGGAGGGAGGCCTTGCACCAAGTTACTCCATGGCTTAAGATCTCTCTTGGATATTTCAGGTGTTGTCCCTGGAAGACAGTTCAACATTTTAAAGAAATATTGCCAGTTCATTGTACTTCTGATAAGGCGTTTACTGTTTCAGGAACTTTACAATAAATGAAATTTTGTTTTCTGAACAGCTAATGAGTCTGTTGTTCTCTGTGCTTTGGGAAACACTTAAACCCCAGGATCTTTCCTCAAAACAGCATTGCTGGTTAGAAACTGAGTTCCAGAAAGTCACACTGGTTTGTCTGGTGCAGGATAAGCTGCATGATGACTGAAATGAATAATAAAGCTGAAGCACAGTGCTGCATTGCAAATTACCGCAACTTAAACTCTTCTGTCCTGGGTGACCGCACACCTTTATGCCTGGCTCTGACTACTAGCTAGAAATATTCTGCTGGATCTGAGTTGTAGTATTGCTACATGGAGTCTCTTGCTTTTCTCCAAGGATTATTGTGAAGTTATTTCTCTCAGCGCTCATTAGAAGGATTACTGATATTTTCGTTTTTCTGAATTATATATTTGTTCCATTTTTGCAGCGCATATAAGATGCACCAATCATCCTTTCCACTCTAAAGCAACGTGCTTCCACTGTAGAGATCTTCACAACAGAGCATTTAGTGATGTTGAATTAAGCTGTCTTTGGGATTGATGAATATAGTCACATTATCCATGTAAATCTTCCTGGGTTTTTCTTGGTCTGTACTAAACCTGGAAGTACATTTCCATTAGATTTAGGACTGTTGGTTTAGATGTTGAAGAGGTGGGAAATGACCTGCCTGAGGATGTGCGGTTGGCAAGATGGTATTTAAATGCCAAGAACTGTGCAATGTACAACTGACAGCTGTGTATCCAGGACAGGTTGGAGCAGCTACAAATCAGCATTTATCCAGGTTTAACCAATTGTGGTGTCGTGTCTGCTCCTAGGCAGTGAAATTTTGATATCCCCTCCAAAACGTGCTGTGTCCAGAACTGCGTTATTTGCCTGATGCCACTTCTGTGGGGAAAGTAAGAGCATCAGCTAGATCCTAGGTGATGACCCTAGGGGGAGGAAACCATTTCTTCTTCTCTGGAAAGGCATTTTCTCTTCTAACATTGCTTAATTTCATTAATCGTTCCTGTTACAAGACAGCTAACAACTGCAGAGCTTTGCTAAAGTAAAATATTTTGGTTCCATAAAAATGCAACCTTGAAGCTTTATAAAACAGAGAAAAATTAGGTCCATATGGGTGTAAAAATCTCTCTTAATTAAGGAAAGGTTAGGATTTGTCAAGGTGAAGCAGAGCGTTAGGAGCACAACAAAATTAGGAGAGGAAAGGGAACCACTTGGAGGGATTATCCTTTTTCCTGTAAACACGGAGAACTTAATTGAGTCTTTGCTTGCCTGTGCAATCAGAATCACAGCTAAGCTGGTGATGCATTGAAATCAGTGTACCCCATCTCTTCAATTAATTTGTAATGCCAGCGTACAGACTGAATTACACAGGTGCCTTTTCACTACTCCTGAGCTGCCGGGGTATATCACCTTACTGTCCACCACCTTCCAGTAGCACCCTGTGAGATCCAGCTGGTCTGGAATCACTGGATGGAAGTCCTTGTTGTGGGCCTTACCAAGCAAAGAGAGGCAAAGACTGTCTCACAGAAGTTACTGAATAAAGGTGCTTGCTCCTAAGTCCTCCAGGAAAGCAAATTAACAGAAACAGCACTACGCTGCTTAAGAAATTACATCATTCTGTTATTTTTATACAATTGGTGCTAATTAAAATGAACCAAAGGCATTTGGCCAGGTGTGATGTGTCTTCCAAAATAACACCAAAAATTTGGTGTGGGTCTCCGTTGCTCCTTGTGTTACAGGACTGCCTGGGCCCTGCTGCAGGAAACTTGCAAACTTTGCAAAAAACATGCAGGAAAATGATTTTTCTTTGGCAAGCAGGAAAGATGCAAGAAACAACTGGATGCGTTCTCATTTCTAAATGAGAGATGAATCCAAATGACTTGTGTTCCCAGTGCAATGCAAGACATCTGCCCAAGCTACAAAGTTAACTGAGTGGCCCATAAATTGGGCAAAACTATTAATCCTCGGAGAAACATATTCAAAAGGGAACATGTCAGCCCGCTTAGCCTTTCTGGAGGTTGTGCTTTTACAACATCTGGCTTTACACTGCCCCTGTGTGCTAGTTGGGTCCAACTCAAGTAGGTTCAAGTGTTGGAACAATATTTGTTGTTCCTCAGCTGTAAATTAAGTCTGAAGAGTCTGCCACCTTGATAGTTTCCTTGAGGGTGATGGCTGCCTGGCAGAAGCAATTAAAATCAAACTAGAGAATGAGGAACAAACACGCAATCCAGCGAAGGTCGGTCGTGACAATGATGCTTGTTTTAACCACACCAACAACTGGAAAAGGAATGCAAATTTTCAAGACAATTAAAAAGAAATTATTTAACGTACTCAACATGATTAAAATGGTTAAAGGATTGCAGCACCTGTTAACAAGGGTGAGAGACTTGGAATTGGAAAAGAGAAGGTTCAGCAAGGAATCTTATCAGTGTGGGGGAAGACTGAAGAGAATGGAGCCACAGTCTTTTTAGTGCTGTCCAGTGGCAGGACAAGAGGCACTGGGCACACACTGAAACACATGAAATTCTGTTTAAACATAAGAACAAGCTTTTTTTTAATGTGAGAATGGTTGAACACAGCTTGTCCAGAGGGCATAGAGTCTCCATCCTCAGTGATCTTCGAAGGCTGACTGGATGCGGTCCCAGGTAATACGCTCTAGCTGACCTGGGTGGGAATGAAACACTTGGACTAGATGATCTCCCAAAGCTCCTCCCAACCTTAGTTGTTCTGTGGGATCTAGGGTCTTTCATCAAAAGGTGAATATTTTCCCAATAAAAATTAAATCAGTGTTTCAGTGACATAATGAAGTTAAATAGAACTTAATGTGCTCCAGTGTTCCTTAGAAGAAAAGACTGCAAAGGGCCCAGGTGCCCTTTTGAAGTTGTTTGGGCTTTCAGCAGCTGCTGTGTTTTGAGACCTTTGCTCTCCCTGTTTTCCTGGCATGTTCCAGCTCCCTTGCCTGCTCCTGCTGCACCTGTGTCCTCCCTGAAAGCAGCTGTGGGCTGTGATGTATTTAATGGGAGCCACATGGCCAAAGCAGCTTGGCACCAGCCTGCTGAGGTTTTTTTTTCCTCCCTTTGAATATGTGCAAAAAGAGCTCAAACACGGAGAGGAAGTGACTTCTGCAGCTCCTCAAGGTCATGAGGTAAGAAATTCTGTGTTTGCTGACTCTTTGGTAATAAAACAAAGGCAGGGATTTGATTGTGATTTTACTCTTGTCCCATTGCACTGGTTTGCTGGCTTCCAGCTCCACCCATTGCTTTCTTACTCCTCTGGGTTTAAAGATTTGGAGAATTGGTATGCTATGATGATACTGCCCGTTCCTACGGCTCTGGTGACCCTGTTGGTTGGTTTGGATGACTGGGAGTCCTCAAAGTTAAAGGGGTGCTCTGTTGGGTCTCTAGGGGGAAAGTGAGAGATGAAACCTCTGCTTCCCCCAAGAGAGGTAATCTCCAGCATTACTGGTAAGGTTTGTGTGGGGATACACCTTCCAGGTCTGGAAAACCCAGGGTCAGAGCCAGGCCATGCGGTGGTGGTGTGGTGCAGCAATTTGTGAAGCCAGAGTGGAGATCTTGTGTGTGCCAGCTGAAGAGCCAAGAAGGTGGTGAGCCAGCATTGTGCTGCAGGCTATGGCCAGGTTTCCTGGACACTCGCTCACCTGGCAGCCATCGCAAGCTCCGGGCTTACTAAGCACACAGAGGTGACAAAATGCAGAGGAACGGCGATGTGTGCCAGATGCAGCCAGTGAAGACAGAGGGAGGGACTACGTCTGACTGAACAGGCTGGGGTTGCTCTCCACAGCCACATCATCTATAGAGATTAGTAAGAACTCAAAGCTGCAGCCAGGGAAGCGGTAACTGATGGATGGGAAGTGGTTTATTTGGCTTTTTCTTGTCAACTGTTTGGCTCCCCACCAAACTTCTTCAGTGACCAAAAGCTAGAGTTGATCAAGACACCAGGTGGCCAGGAGATCTCTGTATCTCTCAGGTGTTCTTCTTGCTAGGTGGGCTGCAGTAGTGCACGGCTGATGTTTTGAAATCACATGGTTTGTATTTCGCTTTACAAAACCATCTGGGTAATGCTGCCTCTCTTTGATTCATCCTAATCTTCTCCCTGGTCTGCTGGGCTTTCAGGCAGGTTGGATCAGGTCTCCCAAGAGCTGTTCATCCTGACAGCTCTTTGTGAAGTTCAAACTGCAGCGTGTGTATTGTTTCTTTCTGAAATTGTTTGTCCAAGATGCCTTTGCTGTGGTCCTTTAATTCCTCCTTCTTTTTACTGCGGCATTTGCTCTTCAGGTTTGTTCAGAGGTCACCTTGTCCAACTTGCTGGCTCATTGTTGAACAAGAAAATGCCCACTGTTTTTCAATGATTCTTTGATTTAGTTTGCCCTTTTCTGTGAAAAGCTTTGCAGTGCCTCTGCCTCAAGTGGGTTTCCAGGACTCAAATTTGGATGAAGACATTGAGAGGGAAGAAAAAGGAACTGAGTGATATAAGCCCTGGGCTTTCCCAAGCTGCAGCTTGATTAAGCATCTCTGTTAGAGTGAACCCAAAATACTCTTCTGTCTGGATGTTCTTAATGGCTCACGTGTTACTTTAAAGCATGAAGGCAGGACAGTTACTTGTGTTTTTTCAGTGTCTCAGACTGTGCCTTTGTTTGCAATTGTTCACACGTGCAGTTTGGAGTGGGAGTGGAAAATGCATGCATTTGGGGTTTTTGTTTGTTTGTTTGGGTCATTTGTGTTTTTTTGTTTGGTTGTGTTTTGGGTTTTGTGGGTTTTTTTGCTTATTCCTCAGCTTAGTTCTGGTGCTGGGCAGTTCTCTACCTGACGGACAGAACTATGGCACAGTCGAAATCTCCTGTTGTAGTCAGAGTGAACTGTGGCAGTACTTTGTGTGTTCTGCACCTCCTGAGTGTTCTCCCCCCTAAGTAAATGTCCTCCCCTGAACTCGTGTCACGCAGTGCCAGTGTGAGGCAGCGGCTTCTTCTGAGTGACCCTCAGTGTGAGCAGGGAGTCTCTTCCTGGAATTCCTAAGTTACAAGGAATAGCCTCAGCTATTTCATGTACTTTTTAATTATATCTGTAATGGAGAAAATCTACCTGATACGTGGCGTGGAGGGTGCTGCTGCTGAGCTTCACCTTTGCTGCTTCAGTGCTCCTGATTTAGGTAACAGCTTGCTGAGAAATGAGCGAGAACTGAAGGAGCGAGGGAATCGTTTTGAGAAGCTGGTTTGGTCTTCTGGCCATGACACAGCAGCCCAACTGTCCTGACTTCGGTCTGCAATTGTAAAACAAAGCTAAAGTTTCCTGGCAGTTTGTTTATTTATTTCAAATTCATAATACCAGCACACACAGGGCATAACATGTGACTTCTCTGGAGCAGCAAGCCTTTTGCAAGGTATTTATTTTAGGCTTCTGTTGAACACATGAATGAACCAGCAAAAGAAAGAAATTACAATTACAACAGTGATGAGGTCGATCTTAGGGACAAAATTGTCTTGAGAGCACCCACTTAAGCGAAACTGTCACTTGTGACAACTGTGTACATTCATGGACACAGCAGGATGCAATCGATTAATGGCTCCTTTGGCTCAATGGGAGGTGGAGAGGCAGCTGTCTCTGATTTTTAGCCTTCTTGCACACCAAAGCTTTCCACCGGGGAGGGGTAAACAGGGATATTCTGACCATCCCGTAGTTTCAAGGTGACATCCTGAAGGCACCAGCTGACACAAAACAAAGCAGATTTTTAACTCGTATCAATCACTTTTAATACAATAGTAAAGTCAGCGTAGAAATAGCTGGCACAGAGAAACAAATCATTCCACACATTCATTGCTTTTAAAAATTCTCTCAAGAGCTTTAAAACTCAGTTTGCGAGCGCCAGCTTCTGAAAGCTGTTCTCCCTAACAGCATAGCACAGCCCAGATTCAAAGGTCTGGGATGCCTGTTTCCTATTTGCTGCAACTCAAATAAAATCCTAGCTCTTCTTAGATAGGACATTCCTCCCCCAACCCATTGCCTTTTTTTCCTCTCCATCCTGCGGCTACATTCCTTTGCTCCACTCCTCTCTGGCCTTGGAGCCAGACGGTGTTGCTAAGGAATTATCCTGGCTTGGAGGAGTTTGAACACTGTGTGATCGCTCAATGTGACTGCTGAAACCCTGACAGGGTACGACAGTGGTTACTCAAAGAAGGAAAACTGCATTTGTTGGAGACTGAGGGGGAGTCTTTTCCTTCCTCTAAGCTCTGCTCCAAACCCACTTCTGAGAGACTGGTCATGCTGCTTTTCCAGCTGGAAAGGACTATTATTTTGGGGTACTAAAACAGGATTTTTACAAAAGGTCCTGGTGCTTGCCCAGCTCTGCTTTTGCTGGAGTCAGTGCTGAGTACATAAAATTAGGTAATAAGGCTGCTGCACCTCTGTGCAGTGGGTCTGCAGCAGGGCTCTTTGCCCCCTCTGCTTCCACCCCCAACCCAGAACAAGCAAATTCCTCCTTTATAACCGGGTTTGAAGGAGGAACTGCTCCCTCCCCACAGCATGGCCTGGGGTCTCAGCCCTTCCCTCAGTTCACTTCAGGGCAGGCAAGTGTCCTTTTGCACGACTGGTGCCTTGGTCGCCCTCACCTCTGGACACCCTCCCTACCCCTGCACTGCCTGTGCTTGAGCGAATGCCTTTTCCTCCTGCTCCAAATGAGCTCACAGACTCCAGATTTCCCTTTTTTCAGTTGCCTTCTCTTTTATAAACAAATAAACCCCTATGGGCAGACTAAACTACTCTTGCACAGAGCACTCAACTCCCGGTGTCATGTACCTCTGTCCGTATGGGCCTGACTGCCTCCCCAGTCACCACTGGAAGAGCACACACCCATATACTGTGGAATTCCACCAGGATAGCCTGTTTACATGTTTGTTAGTCCCAGCCATTTTACTGTTAGCTCCTCGTCTGGGTGCAAGGACCTCAAGTCCTGCCTTAGCCCCACAAGCTGTACACAGGACCTTGCACACAGACGAAGTTGGTTGAGTCCAACAGATTCATCTGCCATAAATCCTCTTACAAGAAGACACTTGGTTTTGTTTTGGTTTTTTTTTTTGTTTTGGTTTTTTTTGTTTGTTTGTTTGTTTGTTTTGGTTGTGTTTTTTTTTTATCTTAAGCTTGTAGAAATTCATGGAGAGCTTTAAAAAACTTTTTAAAAAGCATTTTAAAGAAAAACTCTGAGAGATATGTATGCATTAACATAGTTCAGTACCTTGCAATCTTCAGTTATCCTTACTGTGAACATGGAATATCAGGGAACTGTTATTTCCCTAGTCTGTGAGAGGCTAAGGGGGAGTAAGGAGAGCAGAGCTGAGGCACCAGGGAAGTGATGTGTGCAAGAAAGGTGGCTGGGGACCTCCAGAGTTATCTCTGGTCACTAGGGAGGAGGCCAGGCCTGGTACTGAGTTTTTCAAGTCCCAGTCCAGTGCCTTCCTCACATCGTTTTACACTTTACTTCCTGTACTTACTCAGAAGAGAAACCCTGTAAGTCATGCTCATCGAATTATGAAAAGAAAACATTACCATATGCTGGTGGCAGCTGAGTTAAAGTTTTGTAGCTTTTTGGTTTTCAAACAGAGCTAACAGAAGTACCTAACAAGAGCTTTGCATCTAATAAAACTTAGTCTTTTGCAGTGGAAGATGGACTTTGAATTCACGTAGTAATTCCTTGTCCAGTTCTAGAAACCAGTTTACCCTTGACAAAGGAGGTTTTCAGGTTTCGGTACTACAAAACCGTAAAGTCACTTCCATACGATGTGGAATCAGAGCATTCTTCAACTATAATATATCGGTTCTAGCACTTTCTTTTTTTTAACCATAAGGACCATATTTATGAAATGAAAAAAAAAAAAAAATCCTGCATTTTGAGCTTGCCTTGCATGGCTCTGGTGTAATGTGTGATTCGCCTACTGCAATCCATACTAGACTAGAGTTAGGACTGCTGTTCAACAGCCTCTGCACCTCCGTGGGGAGGAGAATTGGGAGGGAACAATGCATTACCTTGGCTTATAGTATTTGTATGTGTACAAAGCTACAGTTTGCAGAACACACTTAACACAAAAGAATGGCTCGTGTGTTGCTCTTCTGTTGGCACTCAGAGAGATGAATTCAATATGTTTCTCAACTAATTTACATTTTAGTCATAATGATGTTAATGACCTTTCACAAGACCTTGAGACAGGAGTTTCCGCTTGCTTTGTGTGCATGATCTCAGCAACACGGATGACTAAAGCAAATATCCTGCTCTACTCTTCTCTCCTACCCCCTTCTTTCCCTGCATCTAGACATTTCTCCCGGCACCTCCCCCGGTACGCACCACTGACGGGAGTGGTCCATCTCCGAGTTAATGTAGAGGTATCCCGCTGATTTTGTTCCAGATACCGGTAACTTTATCTGCAAATGTAAAAGCATGTTAAAGATTCAGCAAAGCAAAAAGGACATTTGCTCCTTCTGCAGTTAAAGACTCAACAGCTCTTTGCCTTAAACTCTAAGTATGTTTTTCGCCGTATTTCAGAGTCTGACCAAGCTATTCTAACAGCTAACATGTGTGTGGCTACACAAGTATGTCTGTTCTGCCATGCATTAATCTCTCTCTGCTGAAAGAATGTACTGTGTTACAGCTGCAACCCCCAGGGAAAACCACTCGCTCTCTGAAATATTTATGAGCAAACACCTTTCCTTACCAGAATGCATGGTCATCCAGAGGTGACCTGCACTGTTAGAGCTTCCCATAACCATAACAAGCCATTAGGTTGAGATCCTCTGCATATGAGTCCCCTAACACACACCAAGGCAACGAGATTTTCAGTGGTGTTTGGTTTGTTTTTTTTCAGTGTTACAAATTTTATCACTCAGTTGTTGACAAACAAAGCTGGAGCTGCAGCAGTGACCATGGCCAACTTGGTCTAATGTCTGAAAAAAAAAGAATATGTTTCGGGTGTAGCATTTGCTGGTGGTGTTGCAATCACAAAGAGAAAATGCCAGGTGTTCTCCAACAGACCCAGGAGATGGGAATGTTGTGGAGTCAGTAACTTGACCTATGGTACAATGAGGATTAACCAGTTTATTTCATGGGAACATGAACGCTTAGGAGCATGAAAAAGTGGAGAAGAAAGTTGGTGGCTTGTGTCTTGGGTGAGGTCGGTAGAAGGCAGAGTTTGACTTCATCCTGAGTCACCCAAGTGACCAGCATTCTTAAACAGTGACATAAGAAAACACCAGTAGGAAAGCTAATCTTCCTTTCAGTCAGCATAAGAGACTGTGTGGGGTTTTGCACATTTTTTTCCTTAGATATGTTTCTTGGCAGAATCTATAAAACCCGGGAAACATTTTGGCACAGGGTATCACATGAGTGCAGCCTACCTGGAGCGAAATGGAAAGGAATTTTATTTGAGTTGGTTAAAGGCGGGGGTTTTATCTTGCCCTGGCAGTCCCTCTCCTTCATTGTACTGTCTGACCCATTCCTTAATGCCCTTGCTTGGTCCCCAAAATTCAGAACTACTCAACAGGAAGAACAAAATTATTCTGATGTGACAAGTTACCCCAGTGAATGACCTGGAGAGTCGTTAGGGGCGTTTTGTGTCACCAGCAAACGAGGGAAGGGCAACTAGCCCTGGATTAAGGGGTAAAAACATTGATGGAAAAGTCCTCTTCAGGCAGCAACGCTGAGTGGAGGTGGACCTGTGTTTGCAAGGTTTGCTTGGGCCCATCCCTGGGCTGACACAAGGCAGCCTTGTGCAAGACTTCACACGCAGCGCAGCATTTTCCAGTCGCTGTGTAACCCACGCGCTCAGTCTCAGGCTGGGCAGCTGTTCCCCATGACACAAACTTACAGGTGCCTTTAGAAACCACACCAACTGTGCTGTACCACAGCATAGCGGCTATAAAACTTCTCTCTGAACTTTAAAAACTAGCATGGGACATATCTGGCAGGGAAAGGGAGACAGGTGCTATTTTAAAGCTGGATCTGATACGCCTCTGAAAATGGTTTTGTGGCTTACAGTGGCAGGAGGGCTCTCGACTGGCTTGAGAGGTCCCTTGGCATTCTGAGATGTGCCCATATAGCACAACATGGAGGTGCTGCTATTGCTGTCTCTATTCTAGTAGAAATCCATTCCTCTTCCAAATCAACCAGTATCCTATTCTACTGCCTTTCAGTGTCCTCAAGTGACTCGTGAGCTTCTGATCAGGTCACCAAATCCCCTGGCTGATCTCTTGTCACCTGACATCTTGGGAAGCCACCCTGTGACACCAACCTCCCCAGCATTACCTGTGCTCTTTCTGTGTCTACGCGATTACTCCCATCTGTCAGTCGGATGTTGTGAACCTTAAGAGGGGGGGCACCCAGGGCTTCCAGGGCATCAGGATTGCTGTTCAGTTGCTCCAAAGCTTGCTGGTAATACTGGGTCCTGGCGAAACTTTCTAGGTGAGAGAAACAGGGTAGGGAGGGGACTGTTCACTTAAAATCAAAACATACCCTAAAAAAAAAAAAAATTCTCCAGACTACAACACCTTTCCCTAATTATTAATTAGGAGAACTTTGGCTAAAGGAGGAAACACACCCTTACATCAAATGTTATTCAGCTCATTTAAGTGAAAAGGGCTCTGAACATAGCCTGTTCCACACTGATATAGAGTTCAACTCATGGCTGTGTCTCCTCAGTTTTCATGTATCTGCAGGTCATCTAAAAGGAAGAAAAAGGGGGAGGGAGGAAGGCACAGGGATGAATATCTGAAATGTTCTAAGGGTAATTCAAGCATATTTTTTTTTAATAGGAGGTACATAAAATACTTGAGGAACGGAGAATATTTTGCAGACATTGATGTGGGACAGGAACAGCTGCTGCTGTGGAACCATTGCTGTGGTCTTGACCCAGCTTTTCCAAGTGGCAGCCACAAAGCTGCAACTCTACAGACAGAGGCATTCAAAGGGAAGCACAGGGAAGCACCATTAGAGTTACTGGTCAAGCAGCCACAACAGCACAGGAGATGAATGCTGCAGTGTTGGCATATGGAGGGCAATTGTGGTAAACTGCTGTTTATCAGTGCCTGGTTGCTACGTCTAGCTGTGCCGTGGGTGCCAATGGACAGCGCAGAGTTGAGAGGCTGGAAACTTGACGGCCCTCCCCTATGGTGGCAGGTATTTGCTTCTTAACAGTTTTAAGGCTCGCTTGCTGGGATTTCTAGATGTACTCATGCCAGCATAACTTCCCTCTCTTGACACCAGGAAAGGCAGAGTTAAGCCAAGAGTGTGCATTTGCAAAAATCCTACTCTGGCGACTTTGCCCTCACATTTCAAAGAGCTTAGAACAAGGTGTAAGGTTTGTTTCATAGTCTCTTTCCTGTCAGTAATAATCTTGGAGCATAAGGCAGAAGAATGCTGCCCCCTCTCCCTAATTAGAGGCATCCTCTGTGAGCAGGCAGCATCCAGTTGGCATAGAAACAGCTTTGCTGGGCTGCAGGCTGAGCTGGATCTCCCCTGCCCCTCCCCCAGACCATCTTAAGGAGCTCCAGCCAAAGGAGTTGCAGCATGCCAGCCCTTCAGTGCCTCTAGATTATGGCAAACAGCCTCCCAGACCACGTTAAAAATATACTGTGTCCATCCTGCAGGTTGGAGGGGAAATGGGTTCTAGTTTCCTGGTGCTCCTTCTCAGCTGTTCCTTGTTAGCATCTCATGCCTTAAACGTAAAACACCCAACTAACCCATTTGTTCACACAAATCTCTTGGTAGAAAAGCTGAAAGGATGCTGGAGTTGGCTGAGCAGCCTGCTTCCGTGAGAAGGGTGTGGAGGTGACGGAGAGTGAGTAGAAGTGGGATTACCTGAGTGTTTGCACAGAGACTGTGTGCGTGCAAACTTCCCTTCAGCTCAAAGAAAGGGAAGCAACTCTCTCCCGCTGCTTGCCACCAAGTTACCAGACAGCTACTCAGTGGCCACTGGTGTTGCAGCAGAGGCAGAAGTAGCCTTTGTGTTTCACCACTTTATTGATGCTAAGTGATGCAGGAACGAGCCCTGTTGACTTGCTGTATAGCAAGGGGGTGACTTCCCCATGAGATTTCTAGGTAACAATGCCGAAGTTGAAAATTAAAAAAATGTTAATGTCGTTGTTAAAGCCAGATTCAATATTTTAAAGCGTAAGGATCATATTTCTGTCATGTACTCCAGAGCTTGAGGGCATGAGCTACCTAAAATTAAATCCTGCTTTCCAGCCTTGTCTGATTTATTATTAATATGTGTAAAATGAAGGGGAGGTTTCGGAGCTTATCTGAAGGCTCGAGAAACAGGCTTGGCTACACTTTCCTGGCAACATCCTCTGATATAAGGGTAGGTGAAAAGCAATAGCCTTTGATAGCACCAACAAGGGAGAGGCATAGGGCCAAGAGGCCTACAGCACCCCCTGAGAGAGAGGCAAAGCCTATTTCTGTTCTGATGCTAAATATCTAGAAGCTGTTTTAGAGAAAGGAAACATCTATCACTTGGACTAGTAATTTGGATTCTTGGCCAGAGATGTGAACCAGCTAGAGATGTCTATAAACAGCAATGTCACCTGTCTAGATTTTCTCTCCTTGTCCTGGTCTTCTCAGTGCTGATGCTCTTATCTATCCCTCATTCAGGAGAAAGTAATGATGTCTTAGCATTTCACAGGTGCTGTTGTGTTTAAGGGCCAGCACCACTTAGAGATTTACAGATAAAACTGCTAGACATTGATACCTTCTCGCAGATGGTCCTTTTTTACTGCCCGGTTATAAAATCTCAGTGAAGAAATGAAACCTGTATTACTGGCTAAGCTTTCGCTTCACCCTCAGGAAACCCCCAAAAACCAGACTTTCTTCTGACCACAACAGCTTGCTTCCTATGCAATATTTGCCTCTGGAAATGCATGCAGCGGGGCTTGGAAGAGCAAAAGCCCCGGGGATGAACAAAGCAGAGCCCACAGAGGCAGAACCCAGAGGCTCAGCCGCACTTCCCTTGACTTCATCTGCTTTTCACATCTTGCATGCTGCTATATATATTCCCTGCTACACAAAAGCCAGTGAAAGGGGCAGATGAGAAGTGAGGTTGCTAACAGCAGCAAGACTTACTTTGCATAAGATTATACATCACGATGCATCCGCCACCACTGAACAGTCCCATGAAAACAGCCATTTGCTGCAGTTTTTTTAGAGAAGCTGGCATTTTTCCTCCCTGAAAAGAGAAAGGGAAGACATTTGTTGTAAAAGAAGAAAGCCAAAGGGTTACTTCTCCCCCTCCTCCTCTTTCCCAAAAGCCCTTTCCAACCAGGCCTGAATGAAAGTGCAGTGCACAGGCATTGGGCTCTTGCTTGCTGGGGCCCCACCGTTGGCCCAGAAGGAAGGGCAGTGAGAACAGAGCAAACTGGGAACCCAGCTGGGTTGAATGTTTTTATTCAATTTCCTTTAGTGATGCCACCACTTCACTAATTGCTGAGAAAGAAAATGACCTCCCCGGTGTGGCCGGGGGCCAGTGCGGTGGCATTGTCGCGGGGGCTGCCGGTGCCCGTGCGCTCATTCGCACACTGCGAGCATTCAGGCTCTGGGGGCCAGATTTCTCTCTCGAGTAAACTCCTCTAAAGTAAACATGCTCGAGGCAGGGATGGATTTGGCCCGGAGTCTTAAGGGACAGAGCCAAGCCAGCGCCGTGCCAGCAAAGATAATGGAGCCAGGGTGTGTGTATTCTGTTGTGTCATTTTTTTTCCCAAGCCGTGGATAAACAGGAAGGCTCTTGCAAGCTATTTTTCTCCCTTCCTGCACCCCCTAGCCCAAACTTGCCCCGTTAATGAGTCACAATTTTGGCATTTGAATGTATGACCCAGCAGAATGAGAAACACCTCTGAGAAAGTCAACCTACCAAACATTTCCACCGTTTGAGTAAGAGGGGGACTGTGTGACCTGAGGAGCCTGAGCTAATGTTCCTGCTCACAGCAGGTTAGTAGGATTCACGCTGAGTCGTCAGTGGGGGAGTAGCATGTTGCTTCAGGCTGTGGCAGGATGGGACTTGAACGAGAGCGTCTAAGTATCAACTTATGCTCTTGATGCTCCTGCAGCTGGGATGGGAGAGAGGACTGGTTTTGACAACAATTTAAAAAAATCACATTAGCAAAAAGCTGCTCTTTTCAAATAGGCACATAAACATATGAATAACTGGGGTAACTGTTTGGGATTTCTAATCCCAAACACTTGTCACATGATGGTGTGACTAAATGTTACACTCAGCGAGAGAGCTGGTTAATAAACCAAGGCCCAAACCAGCTACAGAAATGTGACCTGGGCAAGGTCGTTTGAGTCCTGCTGTGAAAACCACCTCTAGCATCCCTCAGGTGTGTGTTAGTCAGGTATTGTTCAGTCGGCAACCACAGTTTAGAGAGGGTGGAGAGGCAAATGTCAGGACTTCTTCCCATCGTGGCCGGGTCAGGGTGACATTGGCAGCCTCCCTCTGCTCACCACTCTGCTGACAATGCCCATAAGCTGCCTCTTGTATGCTCTAGCCTGAGGAAAACTGAGTGCAACTCAAGTATAAATTTCATGTAGTGCTCTGTCGGCACTAGCATGTAATTGTAAAGCATTCCTCAGGTGAATGCTTTCCTTGTGAACTAGTTCCCTTGATTTTTAAGAATTCCAAATATTTAAGTTTACTGTTTAATTTACTTCAGATTTGTGGATCACTAGTAGTGGTAGAAATACAAAGGGGCACGTGGGTGCTACATCTATTTTATGTCCCAAAATGCCCAAATTGTGCCATTGGTACAGTCCTCTTCCTCCTGATTTGTTTCTCTGATGAGTTTTCTTCATTGCTTCCCCTGAGGAAATGGAGGGGCATGAGAAGTTGCAGCAGAGGAAATACAAGTGTGGTTTTACAGAGAAACAGCAGTAGCTGTTTCACAAGGGTAGTGAGAGCTTTCTGCTTGCACGCTTGTGTTTGCAACTTTCCTTAAATCCCTGCAAAATCTGATTAATAACCGAGTTTCTTGTAAGATTCATCTGGCCAAGAGGAGGATCTGAGACCAACACCACATAACAGGGAGGGAGGGGAAAAAAAACCCGTGGTAAATCTGGAGGGAGGATCAGATATAACAGGTTGTGACCTGCGGCATTTGTTTTTGCCCCTTCCAAAGTTGTGGCCAGGCAAAATTTGCTTTCTGTGATGAAATTCAGGGTAATTGAATGCAAATGTCTGGGGGTGGGGGTGCTGCTGGCAGTTTGCTGAGTAAGAGTGGGAAGACACGGAGCTCTTGCACCAGTGAGACCAGTGAGGAGGTTCTGGCCGAGGCTCAGGGGACCTGACTAGTAAACAACGGAAATTAGAGGCTCTGCAACTCGCTGTCAGTGGGTTTGAGGTTTGTTAGGTCCCACGCTCTGCTTGCACCCAAACAAGGGAGATGGATGGAAAGCAGGAAGAGCTTTGTGTTGATCAGTCACATGCTCACACAGAATCTCATCCCCACCGCTGTCGTGCTGAGACAGTGACATGTGGCCAGGGAGTTTGGCTGCTGAGAAACAGTGATCCCATTACTCACTCCTGCCCCATGCAGCACCTGGCTGATCCCGATGTGCTGCCTCTGCCCGCAGAGGTCATCTGTTGCTGGTCCTGGTGAGGCAGAAATGTGGAGGGCTGAGGTGTGCCCAAGGTCCTCTTTATGTAATAGGGAGAACATCTTCTTTGCTTGCTTTTGGTCACAGTGGGAAGCCCACGGGCTGGACCACCCCGTCCCCTGGCTAGACCTTGATGCTCTCCTCTCTCTTGTTTCTCAGCTGTTTTCCCAAGCCAGTCCTATGACAGCACACTGTGGGAAGAGGTTGGTTCAGAGCTCGGTGTTTTAACAAGCCTCTCAAGACTTTGCAAACCTTCTCACTGATCCCACAATTCCCTGTCAACCTCCAAAGCCAAGGACAGAAGTGTCCTTGGAGCCCAGTGCATCCCTTACAGGAGGGCTGCTACTTCCCTTCCCTGCCGTCCTGGTCCCTGGTGGAATGGATGCTTGGATATTACATCTTTTGGCACACAGCTGCTGATGACTTCTGAATGGTGACAGTGGAGATGCTGATGGTGTCAGCTTGTGGAAGGCCAAAATGCAGTAAGGATCTGTTGTATGCAAGGACCCATCACTTGGATTTCTGTCCTATGGCCAACTGTGTTTGTTGCTCCAATCTGCTACTGAAGTGCTGTAGAGGTGGCTCACTGGGGAAGGGAAGCAGAGGCATGCCCAGAGGCATGCTTCCTGTCCTGAGCACTTCTGAAAATTTCTTACAGCCTTGCAAAGTGTAGAGGCTCTCAGAGGGAAGGACCAAACCCCCTCCACTTCATTTGCCACAAAGGGTAACTGTAAGACAATGCATTTGGAAGAATCTTGCAGATACAGGGGCAATTGCCTCCTAAGGAGGGAAGTTCATGTTGCTATCTGTGGTGGAGATCTCCCCTCAGAACCTGTTATACCACTAAAAAAGTATGCATGTCAATTGGTGGAAAAACAGATTTCTTCACAGCCGGTAATTAAAAAAGCACAGTTTCCAAGCCACGCTGTTCTGGAGACATCTTTTCCTCCACTTCATATGCAGTGGTAAGAAAGATTAAGTGGAGATTAGCACACACAGAAACACTTAACCTACAGTCACCAAGAGAAGAAACATTAAATCATAATAAGTAGTGTTCTCAAAAAAATAACTAATAAAGAGCAGAGCATCATAGTAACGGTAATGCTCACTTTGTGTCTTGAAAATAGTAAGGTATGGAGGAGAAGGTAGTATTCAGGATTGACTTTGAACCTGAGAGGGACTCAGGCAGTTAAAGAGACTTAGTGAACCCAGAGAGGTAGAAGACTCCCAGGGTCACATGTGAAATGGTGAGTTACTGTAACAATAAAGGCTGTTTCTAATTAGACTTTGTTTTCTCCACAGAGGATCTTCTAAAAATAGGCTGGCCTTTAGAGAGTCTCCCTTATTTTCGCAAATTTGAATTTTCTGTCTGGTCTCTGAAATTTATGTGGCAGAGGTTCGTCTCAGGCACCTCCATCAAAGGCGGGTAGTGGTGAAGCAAGGGCATTTTCACCAAGCCTCAAACATTAATTTTATTTTCCTCAGAACTGAGCAAGGAAGCTGCAGGGTCTATAGGGAAGGCATTTTCTCCTCCTTCTCCTCCTCCCAACATTACCAAGCTCCCCCAGCATCTCCAGTTTCTGGGTCATATCACAGACCAAACAGTAAACAATGATATTGCTCTGAAATAAGAGAGAATTAACTTGGTCCATGCAAACTCATTGTGATCACTGGTGGCTAACTCGATCTGGGCAAATACAATATAGTGCCAGGCCACCAAGGCAAGCAACTGAGAGCCTTTAAACTACCTTGAACCACGGTAGTCCTGAGGTATTGACACTAAATACATGTGGAAAAGACTGCAATTAAATTAAGATAGATAGACCTGAGCATCTAACTTCAAAGCTGGAACTGTTGCCTGACCCTTCTGCAACGAAAAGATCCCCTTGGGCTGGTGGGATTTGAATTGGTCCTAGGTCCAGGTTTTCTGCAAGCCACCCAGGAAGTCACAGAAGATGAGGGGAATGTCAGGCAAACCACACACGAGTGCACACTTGTATTTCACATTCTTGCTCTCCTGCCCATC
Source organism: Empidonax traillii (assembly GCF_003031625.1). Taxonomy (NCBI): domain Eukaryota; kingdom Metazoa; phylum Chordata; class Aves; order Passeriformes; family Tyrannidae; genus Empidonax; species Empidonax traillii. The sequence goes on along the minus strand of NW_020955986.1, from coordinate 139,446 downwards.
CATTGATCTTGTAAGATCCATAAGGCATCTGGGTGTATGCCAATTTCTACACAAATAGCATGCCAGACAATATTTTAGAGACGTCTTGACACTCACTGCCTACAAAATACTTTCATCAGTACTGTCACCAAAAACAGGACAGTATAGCAGGAGTGTTTTGACAGGATTTCAGCATATTTTAGTCCCCTTTTTTCATAGAAATAGTCTCAACATACTATTTACCTCATTTCTGAGAAGTAACAGCACAAATTTTACCCCTGCCAGCATGTTCAGAAACACCAAAGTCTTGTGTATGAACTGCTTTCACCCAAACCCTCAGAAACTTGTAGGAAAGAAGTTTGCTTAATTCACAGTCAACCCAAAAGTCAGAGTAATACTTTTTTTTTATTTTTTCTTCCCTATGTGATTCTTCTTCAGATGCACTGAAAATGCATATTTTGGCATTTAGGGAGGTAAAACACCTTTTCAGCCGGCTTTGAAATGGTCCCTCCCAGGGTCTCCTTGTGGATCGGTTCCTAGAAATGTGTAACTTCCCCGGTGTAAATGCTTTGAAAGGACCACTCTACATATGAGAAGCACTGTTTCTTGGCTTGCCAGTGGTCCAAAGTTTATTTTCCGCCTCTGCTGCTGGCTAATTAACAAGGAAAGCGAACGTAGTCAATAAAGTGATTAAGGACTCCAAACAGCCACCTTACTCTTGTAGCTGTATCACTTCTCCTGGGGCTACAATGCAGGTGGCTTTCTCAGCCAGCACAAAGCCTGTATGGTGCCTTCAGATATCTTAGTTTCATTTCCCTTCTTTCCTCTCTTGGGCACTCTTATTTTCATGTTTCTTTTCTATTTATAAAATGGCATTTCTGTTCCACTATCACAGACTACTTCCCTTTGAGCTCTTAAGCTACACTGTCTCATCCAGTGAGTATTGGATTAGAATTCTCATCCACCTGTACTGCATTTCTCTTCTTCCTGCCCACCCACCTTCACCCCTCTGTGTGCCCTCTTACCCTGCAGACTACTGCACCACCACCACCCCAGTGCTGAGCAGGCAGAAGCAGTGGAGCCACCATTCCCATTGTCCAAGGAGCCTTCTCCTGCTGTCCCTCAGTTTATCTCTCTGTGAAACAGAGTCTGCCTTCCCGACTGCAGGTTACAAAGGCAGGTGCCCAAATCCTTTATTGGTTTTCTCTAAGCTGGAAAGATGCTGCAGTCTAGATTGTTCAGTCTTTTTGAAGGCCGTGCCCATGTGCAAACCAGATCAACAATCTGCTCCAGATCACCCCCCAAGACATCTAGAGCTGCCTGTACTTTGCACTGAAATCCAAGGGATATCACAGAAACAAGGCACGACTAGGGCGTGTTACTAGAGAACCAGGATAATTATAGCTACAGTGTGACCCATTTTTGCTGTTATTGGAGGATGGCATTATAGGTTAATGCCTCATAATCTGTCATTAGCATCCCTAATTGTATGTTTCTGTAATTGGACACCATGGAAGGGGGAAGAAGGTGTGAATGTTCACCTTTGGTGTTTTAGAGGTGAACTGCGAAGGATTTAGGAGTAAGAATTCATAAGCAGGGTAAATGAAATAGTTGCATCCAAGGTGCAGGAAGAAAAGATCAGTGGTGTTTATGATTTTAACGGTGAGTGGTTTACCCAGGAAAGCTCTCGTCGCTGGGAGTGAGGTCATGGGTGCTGCAATCCTAGGTTCAAAAGAGCTGCTCTGTGCTGTACCTGAGCCTCCCCAGAGCAAGTGTCACAGCCCAGCTTCCAAATGGGCACGTTAAAACAAAAGAATCATGTAAAGAAATAGCAGATACAGTCCTTTGACTGTCTCGTGCTGCCAGGATGAGATGGAATACCCCTCTGTGCTTAGCAGAAAGGGACTGTAAAGCCAGGGAGGTTTTCTTAGTGGGATGTGTGTTTTCTGTACATAGTTTCCTAGAATAGGTTCACTGAACCTTCAAGGTAAGGGAGCAATGAAGAGTACAAAATGATTTCTCATGGAAAGATCAAAGAGTTCTCAATGCTTTCAGTGAAGTGGTAACTACTTAGCTTTCTTGGCAGTTTGTGGGCATTTATCTCTGTCCAATATTTTCACTATGCCAAAGACACCGACAAAATCTCAAAGCAAAACCCAGTGACCTATCCAGCTTTAGGTCAACTTACTAAATCCTGAGATGTGGAAAAAAAATCAAGAAACGCAAGGAGTCTGTTGATAACCTTCTTGGCTTTCTCCCTCTTGCAAAGAGAAAGAAAAATGGTCACAAAAGCTCACGGAAGTACTGCAAATGTCATTGGGCTAGGAACTGTATGTGGCTATGTTAAAAGTTAATACCAACCTGGAAGTTTACAATCTCTTACGCCAATCCTGATAAGGTTTATGCTTGTCTGTAGTCTTACTAACTTCAGTAATCTGATCCACATGCATGCATTAAATAGGCATGCAGTAGACAGTGACCTAAAGGAACTGAATGCCAGGGGAGGCAGTCATAGGGAAAAAATGTTTAAAGCAGGAACATAGCGTAAATCATACCATGCTTGCTCCCTTGTAACATGTCTGCTTCCGGAAATGAGGGGGTAAAAGATGTGATCTGCTCTGCTGTGATCAGCATGGAGCCTGATTTATAAAGCTTTTAAAATATCAGCTGTGCCGGGGAGCTTTGCAGCGCTATGGGCAAAACCCTTGCTGATCTAAAGTGTTTTATTATATAATATTGTAGCAGTACATACTTTTGGCACTTCACAAACACACTGCTCTTATTCATAGTTTAAAAAAATGCTACCCTAATTCCCCCCAGATCCTCAGATGTGGTAAGTTTATTTCAAGTGCCCATCTCTATGCCCTCCCAGAAGGGCCCCTCCTTCAAAAAACAAAGATCCTACCCTTCCTCTGAAAGTCAAGTCCCTTTTAAATATATCAGATCAACACTTAAAGCCTAAGGCTTTGAGGAAAACTAATTACTTTCGAACATCTTGGACATCTGGATCGTTTCCAGAAGTTGGTCCTTGCCCATATGAGCAGAACTGGTTCAGTATCAGCTAAATCTGTTAACACAAATTAGGATCTGGGGAAAAACTGACCTCAAAGACTTGTGACTTTTTAATAAGCATTGAGGACCAAAAACAGCACAAGACCAACAGGGATTCTGACCTAGAAACGTTCTATTCTCAGAAAGCCAAAAAGGAGGGAAAAAAACTTATTATGGGAACCATCAAAAATAGAGAAAAGAAATTCTCATAGTACTTGAAGGTTTCTGTTCAGACAGATCCAGCTTGTTAACTTGTGCACAGAGCTGTGCAAGATGGAGGGTACAAAAGGCCAAAGGAAGTGATGGAATCTGTCACACTGCACGTGCAGCATCTGGAGTCAGACCTTTGACTTGATCTGGGCAGTAGCTACTGATTTATCCATCCACCCTTGGAAAAAGGAAAAGATATGCTGGATGCTCACAAGGCAGTTGAATGTGAATCAGATTCCCTTCCAAAAATGAGTCAGGGCAAGAGGAATTTCAGAGAACAGCTGACCACAATCCATATTTTCCTCCTCAGAATATGTGTGGGAAAAGATCTGAGGAAAAAATATCTCTCTGTTTAAGACTTTAAATGTTACTCTCTAAATCTTTGGTCCTTCTGCAAAGGTTCCTGTTAGGGAACACAGGATCATTTTCTTCATTGTGAGAAGCTGTTGCAGAAAAACATGGAACAACTTCTCAGGAAGCCTGTGATGGGTCAGACACCTGGTGCCAAGAGACCTGGGCTGCGTCCCTGCCCGTGAACCATGCCCTCTTTTAGGCTAAGTCATGCCAGCCTAGACACAGATTCAGCACAATTCTAGGGCTGTTTCCTACAACAAACCGACCTTTAGGGATATAGGGACAAGCTTTGCTTTTGGAGCTAAAGCATAGGAGGTGTGACAGCCCAAGAGCTGGACAGAAGCACAGACCACACTTTGCACACTGTTGATGGGTGAGATTTTTCAAAACATTGTGTGCTTTGTGTGTGCTCAACAGGTAATACCTTTACAGGATCATTGTTTTCTAAAACTGTTGAGGTCTTTGAAAATTCAGCATCTGCTTTTTATGGCATTTTCAAGACACATCCTCACTAGTAGCTTTCAAATAGGTCTGCTAACAACATACCTTATTGCTACTGTAACCTTCAAATACTTGTTTGTGGGGTTTGTTGACCAAATGCTGGATTACCAAGGGCTCAATACAATGAAATGTGACAAAAGTGGCACACGTGAGACACACAGGTGTGCTGTGATCCATTAGAAAAGGAAACAGGACCAATTAGCGGGCAATGACCGCTGCTAGTGATGCCGGTAGGCATCTGTGCCCACAGACTTCTTAAACTGAAGGTTGAAGAGGAAATACTTTGGCCACAACACACACGTTTTTCTGTTTGTTTATGTTTTGTTTTCCCATCACACACTACTCAGCTTTTCCTTCGTGGGAATTAGGAAGAGTGATTAAGAGATACCATTGCTTTTGTACAATGTTACTCCCAGGAACCTCTGCTTTGATAGAAAAAGCCCCTACTTAGCCTTACTTTCAATTTACCTCCGATTTTTGTAGTTCAAATGATGCCCAGCACAAGCAAAGCAGAAGGCAATGCTCCCAGGTTTCACAAGCAGCTCAGGGACTGACTCACTGTATCACTGTGGCTAAAACCATAAACCTTGGGTGTCTGAATTCACACATGTAAAAATAGGTGACTAAACACATCCTGGTTCCTACTTTGCTGGAAGATACCAGCATTCAATGGCTGCAAAAGGTTCTGACAGTCTAAGATGTAATTTTGCTTAGGTATGAAATCGCCCATGTCCAGTACACGCATGTTAAGAGGCACAACAATGTGTTCCAGACAAAAAAAAAAATATTTTGCAGTCTGGCACAGGGCGTGTTGTAGGACCAGCAGAATAATTATAGCAGCTGCAGTTGGCACTTATTAGAAAATTAAAGAAGCTGTTAACAGGTCATTAATAACCTGTGACTACCTAACTTAATAGTATTCTTCAGTCGACAGGCATGAAGGTGAGGGGGTGGAGGAAATGGTCACACCTTTTCTAAGTCACTGTAGAACACCGATACCCTTATTTTTCACCACTTTGTAATCTGCCTGTTTACTTCCCTCCTGGTGCCTCTTCCCACTGGCTCTTCTCTCCCTGCTAACTCTCACACCGAAGGACCACAAGGCTCAGGGCCAGGGAAGCCAGCAGCAGCACCTGCAACAGCGAGTGCCACGGGAAAGTCAGCTCTCTCTGCAGTGTCCCAGCCTGGTAGCTGCCTCCCTGCTGGTCAGAGTTGCCTCTAAACATCTCTCCTGAGTGTGTGCTGCTACTTTTAAAGACTGTTTTTGTCCGTAAGGCATCCCGGTCCATTTACAGCACGCTAGGATTTTTCCCGTGTCTTGCTCCTTGCCTTCTGCATGTAAGCAGATGGCTGGAGGAGGAGGAGGGAAAAGCAACTTGTTTCCCTGCTTCTTCAGACAAACACACGCTCTTCAGAGCAGACAGATGCCTTAAAGTCAGATCCAGGGCATCAATTCATCTTTTAGGTTCAGCTGTAGCATATAAAGCATTTGCTGGCTCTGGTCTAATGCTTTTTGACATTGTCAGGCCCCCTTCAGTGAACTACTGCCTTGTAACCAACTTGACAGCAAGTATTGTTCTACATTTATTAATACCATACGTGTTATCTTCAAACTGACACGTTCTGAGGCCAGGCATCAGCTGTGCTCAGCCCTGTCTTAAAAAAAAAAATATTCAGACAACAGCAGAGACCTCCTGCTGCTAACAAGTAAATAAATAAATAAAAACATGCCTTCACCATGCTGCTGTCACACAGTTTTACCCTTTCAATCTCAATTTTGTAGTAATTTTTATTTTACTTGTGGTCATAAAAATCTGAAGTACCCACTTCCCTGCACCCTCCTCTTTTTTGGCTTCTTGTTTTTTTTTCCCCGAGTCTTCTTTCTCTGCTTTGTCTCCATTTTGGATGCAAACCTAAATTCCAGAAATTAGAATTTACATTAAAGTTAATTAACTTCAGGAACTGTTTTTCCTCTCTTCTCTTTTTGTTTTGTTGTTGTTTTTTTTTTAACTACAGTCGCTATAATTTTCTATTATTTTTAAAATGCTCAGCTTAATGGGTTATGTTTACTTAGTCAATAAGCTGATGATGCCCATGACAGGACCAGAAGTGTTTGGTTAGCAGCAGGGAGGGAAAAAAAAATCAATAACTCCAAGCATTTGGCAGCTTTGTGGGCAGGAAATCATTTGTATTCTCTGGTTTGAATCAATGACCTTCTTTTCTTTGCTGTTCCAACAGGAAATTATAAACTCTGTGAACACTATTTGCATAGTGCCTTCTGCAATACACTTGTATCTGCCTGGGCAAAACAATATGTTAACCCCAGCAGTGCTTCTCTGAGGTCCCTGATAGAGAAACCCAGGCACTTGCATTTACTAGAAGCAGAGACAGACTAGAAAAGATGTGAAAAGAGCTCCTTTTCCACTTCCAACAGCACCACCAAGAGATGAAGGCATTATTATTTAATAACAGGGTTGCCTACTGCAGAGTATGAAAAAATGCCTTCTTTGTAACTTGGCAAGATGTTCTATTTTCAGTTTGAAACTTGCTACTTCTACATTAAAGCTGCATTTGCACTTTTATATCTTGCCCTAATGTGCCAGGTATGATTTCAAAGTGCTGCATTTTTGCTCAAACTCATCATTACAGAGTTCTTGTTTTCGAAAGTTTCAGCCTCCTCTGTCCCATCCTTTTGCAAAATTCACTAAAGAAAGAAACCGCCACCTTATCTTGCCCTGCTCGTGGGAAGCTGTTCCAGGGAGTGACATTCTGAGAAAAGGCAGTGTTGAACCTGGCACTGAACTTGCCTTCTAAAGTTTTCTGCTGCCCTGCACTGCCTTAAGTCCAGTTCAGCTATTTTTTTAGCATGTAGGAGAGCTGGCATTCAAGAAGACAAGCTAGTCAAAGGAGACAGAGGGAGGTGTGTGACCCTTTTTTTCTATATTTCCCCCAGCGTGATCACAGTGCAGCCCTAAAGTCTAGGATTCCTGTCTATGGCCAGAGCTAAGTGTTGTAGGCACCAGCAACTGGTACTGTAAAGCCCCTGGACCTAAGCCCCCTTTGATGTGCTTATCTTCATCCTGTGCAGGAGAATGATTCAGTAAATCAGTATGGAAAACGTGATGACAACCCCAGAAACCACCGAGGCCTGAGTGTAGTCTTCACTGGAATCAAATGTCATAAAACTCAGGCATCAAGATTTCTCTCTGTACTTTTGCACATGACAAGTCCTTTCAGAGTAGTTCTCAGCATCCCTCCTGTGCTCCCAATGCCTCTGGCACAAAGCTGTAGTAATCAGTTGATACTTAAAATATATTTATTAGTTACGTCACAGTTCTCCCTCTCCGAAACAAAAAGGATAGGAATGTTTCTCTGAGCGATTGAAGTGGAAGTAACACATGATTCTTGAGCTCCTCCTTTGTTTCTAATTATTTGCCAGATGCAAAGTTGCCTATCCTGACCCCACAAGCATTTCGCTCCTTCCCACTGCAAACTTTAAGTGCTTGTTGGGGTCCCTTCCAGAGCTCCTGGCTGCTGGAGCACCCTCTGCATTTCTAAAAAAATTTGCTGTTCCTGATTGAAGGGAGCCACCAAGCAAACGAGTGGCATCACCCCTCACTGACAGGAGACCAAAGTGGCATCACAGTATCATACCAGGGCTGAGGTCAAGGGTTCTCTGGAGGTCACTTTTTCCAATATCCTTGCTCAAATTGGGTTGCCTACAGATGGTTGTCCAGGTTTTGAGTATCTCCAAGGATGGAGACTCCACAACCTCCCTGGGCAACCTGTGCCAACACTTAGTCAACCTCGCAGTGAAAAAATGTTTCCTGCTGTTCAGACTGTGACTTCTGTGTTTCAGTTTGTGCCCATGGTCTCTGGTCCCATCTCTGGGCACTGCTGGAAAGAGCCTGGGTCCCTCTTCTTCACACTCTTCCTTCACATACATTGATGAGATGCCATTTCAGCCTTCTCTACTCTGAACAGTTCCAGAAAACAGGGATAAATCAAAGGATGAATTGGGTAGCTATTGTTCAGTTGACTTTCTTCAACTGAAAGGATCAAAAGCAAATGTCCCTTTCTTTCCCTGTTGCTTTCCTACTTTCCTCCCTTCCCCATGCATACATCTTCCAGATGTCATGCTGTCACCTTTTCTCCATGGACCATCATGTACCTGGAATCCTTGTATATCCCAACAAAAAATGTTCAGTCTGGAAAGGTGTGCAAATGGAATATCTCATGTGAGAAATATGAACTGGTTTGGTTAGTTTTAGTCTTTGGACTGATTTATGAGTGATTTATGGTTCCATATGAGTAAAACATAATCAGAAACTGTGGAGTGATAGTGTTGTATGTACAAAGAGAAGAGCAGCTCCTGTCACACAGGGGAATTTATAGGCCATAATCTAATTCTTTTGAGGTTGTGAAAGGTGTGCTAAGTGACTAATTCATTTCACTAATATATGACAAGCCACTTTCATAATGGAAAAAATTGCTTTCCGAGATAATCTGTTTTTAACAACTTATCACAGTTGTTACCCTTCTAAGGGTGTATATTTTGCCCTGTGCAGAAAACTGGTATGGAATAAAAATGCTGACGATAGACTAAAAACCTGCAGATAGCTTCAAAACAGACGTCATTTGTTTTTTTACAATGTGTAAGCTATGGTCTTTGAGATATTTGCTCAGGAGACAACCATGTGTTTTATATGGCCTCTGAAAAAAAAAACCAAAATATATTTCTTTCTGGGGAAAATAAACTAGATTACAGTGCAGGAAAAGAGTATTTATGCTGTAATGTTCAAGAGTACTCAGATGGAAATTCCACTCCAGAACCCTACACTGAATTTAGGACACAGATTTTCCAATTGTCTCTGTTCTTGTATTCCACTTAAATGTACTGTTGTATTCCTACTGAATTGAATGGGATTTGGTGTAAAGGTAAAAAGCAAGACTCTTCCAATTTTAATACCAGGTAATGACTTTGCTAACTTCAATAGAATAATTCTTATTTATACTGCTGTAAGCAGAGGGAAAGTCAGATTAGGAATGTACCTCAAAGTGACAGTGTTCAGATGCATATTTAATATCTGTTAAATGAACCATTTGGGATAAAATGCACTACTCACTGCTCTTACCATTCTTTCTGTAAATGCATTGTGAAACAGCTTGTGGTATTTTTTTTTTTAATCTTTATAAAATTAGTAATGAGGGCCCACAGTATCCGAAACATTACTCTCCTAATGTGAGGCTTCTTCAGTGTAAACCCATTCCCATTTCCAAGACGGCAGAATCGTCTAACAGAGCTAAAATTTACCCAAGTCTGGTGCAGGTGAGGAGCTAAATTTCCTTTCTTGTCCTGGATATTGGAACCCATTAGACACACCCTCAATTGTCTTATTTGTTCTTCTCCATTTATGTTGGCCATCACTTTCTAACAGGCCATTCTCCTCCACCCAAGACAAGCAGCTAGTCAAACAAATGGTTGAAAAGGCTTGAAAGTTCCTGTAAGCATGGGATTCTCCCCTGGGCATGTTCTGTCTGGCATGTTTTATGATGCAAAGGTCTTACTGGGAGAAAAAACTGGCCCTACAAGGTCTGGATGCCTTGCTGAGAGGGGAATACTGGTTAGCATGCATAACATCCAATAGTGGTGGAGAAAGTAAGAAGAAATCGACTAATCATTTTTAAATTATGCAACAGGCTGTGCTTCTCTGACTGTGTGTTTTTCTCAAATCCTTGGTTGCTAACTATGATGCACTATGTGCCATTTGTGCTTTAGGGGATTAGGAGTCTAGACCAGTTTACTGGTGAAAGCACCAACTTTCTCGTTAAATGTTAAAGGCAATGTTTTAATTAGTCACAGGGCTCTGGCAGAGAGTTAAGTCCTTTCTTTGATAACCAGCAGTTACAGATGCAGCGAGTGTTAATAACCTAATAGGAAGCAAACTAGGCAGGCATACGTTTCATCAACCAGAAAATGGATTTCATGCAGCTTTTTTGAGGGATTGATCACACTTTAAACCAAAAAAGTTGTTTTATTTTATTTTTAATATGGAGATTTTGGCTGTTTGCAGCACCTAAAGGTACAGTCACATCATGTCCCATTTCTCTGAGACCTAGTGTTTAAAATGCTCCCCTCTACACAGTTAAAAGTTAAAAATGTCATCTGGTTTAAGGGTGGAGAGGGGAAGAAATTCAAACAGAAGCAGTAACCCTTCTCAGACTCTTAGCAGCTATGCCTAGATGTCAAAAGAACAAACATAAGGAATCATGAGAGATTTAAATAGCTTTGTATCTGATATGAGCTTTTCAAGCCACAAATGGACTTCTGAAAGGAAACAACAGTATGCATGGGGTTTGAGTGGGAAAGGAAAAGGGCTTCCTACGTGAGTGTGACACCAGAGAGGATTTAGTGGGAATGGCAAAGGAACAAAGTTTTATCAAATGCCAGCCTAAAGGCTCACAGGAGCCTGGTTTTCATCTCCATGCAAAAGGAGAGCAGCCTGCTACACTGTTCCTCCTCCACCATCACTGGAGCCACCAAGATCTTAGATGGGGAAAACTCTTCTTAAACAGAGCCCAGCAAATCACAAGGACAATCTAAATTGAGGGGTTTGAAAGGTTACTTTATCTTTGGGGATACAGTAACTTTAAGGGATGCTTTAGGAATACTGTATCCCAGATAGAGAGGTTTTTGAAAGGTTACTGTCTCATTTGGTATATAATAACCTTTCTGAAGACTGTATCTTTAGGGATACAGAGTTGTTACTTTGACGTCTTTCTGATCTTCGGGTTTTTAACCTAGCAAAATAAAAAGGTAGGCTGCTACTTTATTCTCTTGAGTAACTAGTCAGCTTAAATGTGGATGTGCTGCAGTTTTCCAGCCTCAGCACTGCTGTAACTTGGGAAGTTCTGGAAATGCAACCCAACATCAGTACAGCACTAACGAGACCTCATTTACTGTAGTTGTAATGCAACAGGGAGAGATTGTGCCAGTGTCCTCGACACAACATTGTGCTCTAGTGATTTTTCCCCTGGCTTTGTTTCAAACAGTTGTATGATAGGCTGATAACAGTTGTATGATAGGCTGATATTTTAAACTCAATCATGCAATGTATGTAGGTTTCTGACTTACCCTATTCAAACTGAAGCTCAGTATCTATGGCTTGATTTTCAGGCAGCTGAGGAAGCAGGGAATGTTACTTGTCCTGTAAAGCACTCAGCATAACAACTGGCTTTTTGGTGCCACTCCTCTAAAACTGTGGCTGAAGATCACTATCACTAGGTAGTCCCAAAGCCAAGAAGCTCCCTTGATAGGTCTTATCCAGACTCCACCTAGAACAGAAGAGAAAATGCAGAGAAGTGGGTATGCCTCAGAGACAAAGGAAGAATATTCAAACACTCCCAAGAATTCAACATGGTCACTCAATATTCCACTCCAAGACAACACCTAGCACTGTCGGTCCTACTGCCTGAGTTTTCCTTATAACCAAGTTACAACAAAGCAAGAAGTTGGCACATGATATTTTGACGTGACAGTAGTGCTATCAAAAATATTAGGGATCTCCTGCAGCTTTCTCCAGTCTTATCCACAAAAACCTTATGAAAAGAACCACACACTCTTTAGCGTGAAATCATTCCTGCCACGCTAACACTATTTGTAAAAAGGAGGTGACAGACCGTGTATGTCAGCCTTATAACTAAATATAATTTTCATAATTGACATTCCTTCTGTACAGTTCTTCCTCTGTTCGTAATGTTGAATCAATTCATAACAGTCCGTGTGCTGCAATGTTTTATTTGCCAGTTTATCCAATTTTTATGAACTAGGCTACCTGAAAACGGCACTTCCAATGGCACTCTCTGTTTATCAGTCTCTGCACACGCAGTATTTTGCTATATATACACCAGGAGAAACAAAGTAGAGGAGCTAGCGTTTTTAAAGATGAAGCATTTCAAGCTGCAACCAACCCTCAACCTTTGTGAAAAGTGGAATAAGAACACCTGATATCCTCCAGATTTGGGTCTTTTGGAGTTTCCAAGGCTGACAGAGACCACAGTTCCCTGCAGCCTCTCCCCTGCTGAGAACATCCAGAAGTCCTTTAGTATCCAGCCACTTGCTGCCACAAAATTCTAGTATCTTCAGTATCTCAAAGACTTTGCATGTCTCTGTCAGGGAGGGAGATTCCCAAACTATATATACACAGATGTGGACAGGAGTACAACACAAGTGCTGAGAACAGTAATTTACAAAGGAAAGCAGGCTGAAATATGTGCAAGCCAGCCAATACAAAGTCAGGCAATTTTCGAGACAGCTGCTAAAAAGCTTGTTAAACGTTTGCTAAACTCTAGGAATTGGACTGAATGCTTGCTACAGAACTGCATGCCATGGCATCCCAACAGCAGCCTCTTGGGTACTCCCATGGTGTGGGAGTTAATGTTACAGTATCACCATGAACAGCCCCAACAGAAATGAGACTTTCATCCACTCGCTCAGCCTTAATTAAAAGGACACTTCTCAATTAAACTTCAATGACATCTTTTGAAAAGAAGTTTTACACCTACTATATTTCTTTTGGACAAAACAGTCTGCTCAGTTGTATTCCCAGATGTACATTTTGTTTCTCCCAGCTTGCTGGGATCCACAGAAAGAAAGTTAGTTATGTCAACTGCTAGGATTTTCTACAGTACATATTACGTCAGCTTTCCTGAGAAACTTGTCTGAGCAGAACCCCTTTCTTGGTTTCTCCTTTCATAATGTCCTTCACATTCCTCTCTCAATATTTGTTGTTCTCTCTGTGGAAGCTCAGTTGCTGGCATTTTAAGGAAAGGTAACGTAGCAAAAGGGTTACTAACAGAGTTTTGTCTCCCTATCCCATGCTCCTGGAGAGAAACTGTAGCATGTGGCACCTTTAAAGAAAGGTTTTCCTTCAGGAAAACTTACGGCATTCACTGCCAGTTTCAGCACGAGAAAAGAAATTTGGAGCATAAATGACCTTGGCCACTTTCATACTAAAAGTGAAGAAGTAAGGAGGAGAAAGAGCAGAAGACAAAACAAAACAAAGAGAGCAAATTATGCTGTGGTGCCAGATCCCTATTTTACCCTCATCCCTGATACTTGGGTGACTGTGCCTCTGATCAATTTGCTCCTGTGCATCTGCTCGCTTCTTGCTGAGCCCTGGTCCTTAGGAAATGGCCTTGGAAGTCAGCAGACTTCTCTCAAACGTCCTCTAGATAAAAATGTACCAATTGAAGTGTGGTCCACAGACAGCTGACGGTGCTGGAGCCTGCCCAAATCAGGTCCAGAGCCTTCAAAGTAGGTAAGATAAGAACAAAGGATTTTAAGTCCGGACAGGATTTGAATTTGAAACCAGGACTGGAGCACAGACGAAAAATGATAAAAAAAAAACAAAACATTTCCAATCTCAGGTGTATAAACTTGGGTGGCTTAATACACCTGCTCCCCGGCGCAAACACGTGCACACACATGTACAGTCCCTCGTTGCAGCACGGCAGTGTGTGCAGTGGACACAGACAGTCTGCTGTAGGGCTTCAGCTCGAAAGTTTGGTAAGGACACTTATTTTGACCACTGCTAAGAAGCTGGACGTGAAGCTGGGAAGTATCTTTTATTCAAATGCAGCTCCTTCTTCTAAGCACAGGGGCTCCCACATGATCTTCTTGAGTAGTTTGAGTTTTTCTATACAGATAGTTGAAAAGGGAATCTAATTTCCAGTCTAGGAAAGGAAACACAGCTCAGTGAACGCTCTTAGCAAGGGCAAGCATATTATGTCTGCCTGTTTGAGGGCCCACTGAGCTGAACAAAATCTTTTCATTAGCTGTAGTAGTCTTTATTACACTCCATTTGAATGATCTGTTTAGGATTAAACTTTTATTGAAAAACACACTGCTCTTAATCCCAAGGAATTTTCTTTTCCATGGGACTTGGTAATGCTTCATTCTAGCAAAATGCTGAATGATCTGTGTCATGTAACATGAAGTGTAACTGAAGCATTCTGTATCCTGAAGAAGTGCTTTCTGGACCTCTGTTTTTTTAAAAATCAACAGAAAAAAAAAAAACCACAAAAAGATATTTTGAGTAGGCTTAAATTTGGTACAAACAGGCCCTCATTTTTACTGGATAACTTTTAAAAAAAGTCATAAGAACAAACAAATTAAACAATTCAAAATCACCGCGCTTCAACAGCAAAATCATCTAAAATTAGCTTAATCCTTTTTAGGATCAGGAATCTGGGCAGATAACGAAAGCAATGGATAACAAAATAGTTAAGCACTGCATACCCAGCTAATGTATCATTATCCTGATAAACAATGCTAAAAGAACAGGAAATTATTGAAGCAGAAGGCAATACTTCATTTACTGTTCTGCTGTGATCACTGCTTAGGAAGTCACTAATACACATTCATAATGACTACTAGAAGTGAGCACAGGCAGAAACTTGCCTGTTACCCAAATGAGTATGACTAGCGCTGAATGTGTCTTTTACTAATCTTTTTTTACAGTCTTCTTCATTTCCAGAAAGGCAAGATTATATTTGGGAGGTTCCATTTTCCCACTTAAATGGAGAATCAGACACAAGGAGTTCTTCCAGGAGGTTTCTTCTGAGTAGAAGTTTAGGTTTCGGTTTCTTCTGAGTAGAAAGAACATCAAAGAGTAACAAAGCCTAAAGCACCTGCTTCAAACTTGGTTAGCTAATGTGCTTGTTGGATTGGGAATTTTATCCTCTTTTTGGAAGACAAAAAAAGAAGGGGATGGGGGGAGAAAAAGAAACAAAACTATCCAAAAGCAGTATTCTGTTCTTGTTCCAGTTGATCTGTTTAGGATTTTGTCACTGGCCTTTGCCAGACCACAAAAGTCTTCTGTGTAGGAAAAACAGCACCCTTCCCATGGTACAGTGTGATCCCCCTGCCCCGTTTGACAGAAATCCCTCACAAGATCACAGGAGTGCTTTCCCACTTTTCCTGTCTTAGAAGCCCTGTGTAGGATGGGCTGCTGTCACAGGTAAATCCAGCTGGGTTAGTAACAGACTGGAAGATGTGGCTTCTACAGAGAAAGGCAAACAAAGTGACATGAAATAGAAAGGGAACTTATAACCACAATTTTCCCTCCCCTCCTTCCATTCTTGCCCCTTCCTCTCTTTCTACTTCATCCCTTGTCTTCCTATGTTTTTGCAAAAATCAAAAACGGCACTGGCCATGTTACAGGTACAGACCATTTGTCAAAGATTTGTTCCTTCCCTCTCTGTGTGAGTTAAACATTCCCAGCAAGCTTTCTGGGGTGATGAGTCAGTAGCACAAAGAAATGACAGATTAAATGTGGTGTTTATTTTCCTCTGCTTTTCTTTAAGCATGGCCGTCTCCCCCATCTGCAAGCACAGAGGAAGGGGTAACCAAATGTACTGCAGCTGGGAGCTCTAAGGATAATGCCTCCAAAACCTGCAGCTTCCAGTAAAAGCCTTGTATTTTTTGTATTCTTTTTGTTGTTTACTCAGCAACACACTGTGTTAAAAGTTGCAACATTCATCTTTAAACATTAATTACCAAGGCATGATTGCTTCAAAAATCCACTGCCCGAGGCCAGGGCCTAGGAAGTGGAAAATGTAATTTCAGAAAGCGATGAGAACAAATGCTGAGTCTTTTAATTGCAGGTTAGCACAAATGACTAACAGTAAAGCAAAACTCATTTTGGATGAATTTGTTGTTCTGCATGTCAAATCTGAAACTTAGCAGTGAATTGCCTGGGGTTTGTTCTTTCCCCTTACTCTTTTTGTAGAAGTCAGAGAAGTTGATGAATTTTTGAGAGGTGCAAGAAATATTTTTCTAAAAATTTAGTTATGATTATTTAAAAGAAAGAAAGGTGAAATGATGCATGCAAAGTCAAGCAAAAGTTGCAGCCATTGTTCAACAATTACTGTGCTCTTTTGGACTTCCATTTCAGGATGAAGGCTGCAGTGATTCTCAGCATCTATCTCCTTCTCCCTCAGTTCTGCTGAAACGTACCTGGAATTACCAACAGTATAACAATGGACTGGGCCTGCTTCATCATGTGTGGCAACACAAGATTACATATGCTGCTGTGACTCAGTGTTACCCTATCGGGTGTCCCAGCCTGCTGCCAACAGAACCACTGCAACAGCAATGGCATTTTCATCTCCACCCTTCTGGCCTTGCTGCTGGCAGAATGGGGACAGCCCTGCATGGGCATTTTTGCAGGGCATCAAAGGCACTTCTTTTCACACAAAGGTAGAGAGGGTTTGTTCATTCCAGCCCCCACTGCCATACCTGGGAGCACACATCTGATGGGAGATCTGGCTCACAGTCTGATGGGCCTGAGGCTGATTTCCCATGACCATAGGAGAGACCATAAGAGCACAGTCTGTGATGGTCCTCAAGTTGAAGTTAATGTGCTGAAGTCTGGAAGCCAAAGAGACTCCAAATTGCTTTTCTAATGGTGATGTTCACTGGCAAACTCCAGTTCTGCTTTTGGGTACGCTCAGCACTGCCCTGAACAGCTTGGCGTCTGGCCTCCCTAGGACTGAGAGATGGCATGCCACTTCCCTACCAGAAGGACCTGAACCACTAGGTTCAAAAACCAGACGAGCAAAGACAAGAAGTTGGTGATGATAGTCCTCGTGTCCCACCTGCTCTCCCACTTGCTTTTAACAGTTCTGTACCAAAAGCTTTTCCCCTGTGACCTGGGAGATCTGGTTTCAAAACGCTCCGAGTACATTCTCTTGCTGAATCAGCGTGCACCCTTCTGTTAAATGGAGAATAAGAGACTTCCTTTACCCCATGGCCATTCTAACCAGGCCTGTACTGCAGACCCTTGCCCTCAGGTCAGTTTTGGCAGGATGGCTCATGACCACACTGTTAAGAGTTTGGTCCCTACTGAGTGGGCTGGCTGCAGCCATGCTGCGCAGTGCTCAGCTCACATCTCTTCTAACATGTCACGGGCTCCATGGGCTTGCTGGTTTTTTTCAGTTCAAACTATGGAGAGTACTAACAGGAGGATGCTGCAGGCCAGCTGAGCAGTGCTGTGTCAGACACATTACAACGCCAGGAAAAAAAAATTGTTTCGTTCTCTAGGAAAAGAATGGGTGAGCACAAACGATGCTATTGCCCAACCTTGAATAATGATGAAGCACTGTCCTTGTTGAAGGAAACACATTTGGTGTCTTCCAAATCTACCCTATCTGTTTGGAGCAAACCCTGGAGTAGTTTACTCAGTTGATGACACTCACATTTCCCCTTGGGGATACCAATGGATTTGTTCCAGAAGGGCACTCAGACACTGATGGGTGCCTGCCATACCGACATGGGTGGCATGAATGACCAGGACACCCATCCCTGGAGAAGAACAGCAGTGCACCAAGTTACTGGTACAGACATAGCATTTTTGAGCAATCGCTGTTCTACTTTTGTGCAGTCCATGAGGCTCAGGAGAGGTATCTCAGACAAAGCACCAGGCAGAACATCAAAACCAAGTGACATACGGTGTTGCACAGCAGTCCTCAGCTGGTGTGGTCAAGTAAGTAAAGTACATTTTCCACTATTCCTCTCTCTTACAATTTCAGATAGCCAGGTGAGTGCTGCACTTGCAGGGTGACATCTGGAAGTGACTGGGAGAATACTGAGGCTTGCACTGTCTCCCAGCATCCCCTCCTTTCCCAGAAATCCAGTGACCAGTTTCACCTCTGTTTTATCACAGGTATGACCTATAAACTGAGATGAGTTTTCTGTGCCTCTGCCCTCTTGAATGTCACTGCTGCTCTATGGAAACCCAGCTGCCACTATGTTTTCCTGACGGCCTCTAAGATGATTGTCAAGGACAGAAAATATTAATTAAATTTTAATTAATAAATTGAATACTGTGGGGTTAATTATAGCTATTTACGGGGAGTGTATGGGATTTGGAGGGCCTACCTTCTGGTGTTTTCACACAAAGTGTTGCCTCTTCCTCTAAGCTCTAATTAGCTGGCTTTTTTCTTTTTAATAGCCAGCCTTCAAATTATTGCTCAGTAGCTCCCATTTTGTTCCTCATCAGCAGTCCTCCAGCACAGCTGCTACAGAAGAGAAGCAGCCCTCTAGTTTGCCTTGCAGGGAGCAGGTGATAAAGAAGCTATCAGAAGTGGTATAAACTAACAACATTTAAAAAAAAAAAAAAAAAAAAAAAAAAAAAAAAAAAAAAAAAAAAAAAAAAAAAAAAAAAAAAAAAAAAAAAAAAAAAAAAAAAAAAAAAAAAAACACCACAAAAACACAACCAAGAGGCTCAGCCCCTAACTATGTCTAGCAAGGGAACTATGTAAGTAACAAAGGACATGGCTAGAAATAAGAAGCAACATCTGAAGCTGCTGAAAGGTCAAAAATGTTCTCTCTGTATGCAGCCCTCTTGTCCAGCTGCACGTTCTGCCTTCCTGCATATGCACAATGCCAAGAGCCATAAACAGCAGATAAGCACCTGGGAAAAAGCAAGCTGTTCCAGTACAAAGTCAGCTTGGAATAACTTCTCCTCCACTCCTTATTTTCAACCTGTGGGTTTCCTCCTTAGTCGTAAAACCTTTTTAAAATTTAAATGGACTTAATTATCTGTATTTTAAAACCATTACTTCTAGTTACTTACTGTATAGCTATAAAGAAAAAGGGTCCTTTCAGGACACTGCTAAACTGAAGGCACACAGTAACACACTGTGCCCAGATGCCAGGAGTTTATTCAAGACAGCTTTTCAATTTCATGCCACAAGATGAAAACTAACAGCGCCTAAGAACAAGCACAGAGCAGAGCTTTGGAAGCATGGGGGTTATTTTGGATGGTGTTTTGTTGTTTTGGGTTTTTTTTTCAGAAGTGACCAACATGATCAGTAGGCAGACCACTGCTTTCCCTCAAGTATCTGCTCCTGCCTGCTAACCGTTCAGGACTGAACGGCTGCCACAGAGGGAATGGAGGGCAGCGGCTGGAGGATGAGGACTGGCACCGGCGCCACAGCCGGTAGCTGGCCTGGTGCCTGCCCTCCCCTTCCTACCACAGCAGTTGGCTCTGCACAGCAGGCACAGGAACCTGGTTTTGGCTCCTGCTGAGGTGAGATGGGATAAAGAAAAGAGGGGGGAAAAATTTGCTGTTTATTCTTTTTGTAACCAAGAGCAATAAGGCTAATAAGGGAAAATGGGGATAGACTGGCCAACATAGAGAGCAAGATATCTCCAAAATTTCACATGGATCCCTGTGGTTTCTGAGGTTGGAAAACCATTGCCTAAATTAAGAAAGCTATCTTCCGTCTCAAGAAAGGCAAACGTAACAGCCAGAGTTGCTCTTGCAGAAAAGCCTAACTCGTCTGACTCCTTAAGCGTGCTTGAAAGTTTTATCTACTCTGCTTTGCAGCAAAACAGTTTCACTGCCCAGGGGTCCTCAGCTAAGGGCCCTCCAGCCCCAAGGTGTCTCCTCACCCCAGGCTTTGGCTGAAAGTCACACTGCAAAAATCCTGCTCCAGGTCTACTTTCCACATCCACAGAGGTTTTCCCAAAACAGAGAAGATAAAGGCAGTGTCTCTTCTAGCATTTGGAATCGTGACACCTGAGAAATGCTTGCCAGTAATAACTGCTTGCATCAATAGACGCACATCTACTAACAGAGTAGCAGTGCCCACACAGCACCTGTCGCAAGACATCCTTTAAAAAACCCAACCCTGAATGGTATCTTCAGACAGGCTTTTCTCCACTTCAACAGCAAAACTAATCTCGTAATGAGGAGGCAAAGATCCTGCTGCTGAGAGCTTCTGCTGCTCCCAGGATTTAGCTGCTTATTCAAGTCCCAAGATCCCAATCACACCGGTGATTATTGGTCACCCCCCCACGCCAGTCACCCGTGGGCTCAGAGGCCGGGAGCCAGGCAATGAGAGCACAGGCTTGGTTACAGCCTTAAAGGGCTGAGAGCCTTTAAGGAGGCTGAGACCCCGGATTAGGGAGGGTGTTTCCAGCCAGGGCGGCGCTGCCCGCCTGGCTGGGCCCGGATAAGGGAAGAGCTGCCGGCAGGCTCGGGTTGCCGGTGCCACCTTCTGGACATACACGCAAGCGAAAGTGCCTTCGTTTCTCCCCTCCTGCGTTTTGGGGTTTCTTCACCTTTTAATCCATCGCTATGGAGCACATAACAGACGGGGGAGCAGCCCCAGCGGCGTGGCAGCAGCAGAACTCGGGGCAGCTTCACAGTGCATCCCACCTTGCGTGGAAAAGTATCTACCACAAGGTGGGAAAAACGCTCTCCTTTTAGCATTTTGTCTTCTCCAAGCATTTCTGAGAAACAGACAAGTATGGCAGAAGAAGGTACAAAAAAAGTGGCACTAGTTTAAGAGGCATCTGTGCCTTTCAGGGGTGAAAAGCAGGGGTATGCAAAAGCGCCCTGGTTAACGCCAGAGGAACTATCCCAGGGGCTCACAGAGTATTAATTTTAGCAAGGACCAGCCTGTGGAGAGGGGTCTGACTCGCTGGCCCATTAGCTCCAGTGGCCACGTATGAGCGCAGACATCATGAAGTCTTGCCATTTACGTCAACAGCAGCTGAGTTCTCACAGGAAATTGTCCTCTTTAACATACAAAACACAAACTGGTGTGTGTGGTTACACCACACACATTACTGAGAGCAAGGCTAAGGTTAGAGAAGCCACCTCATTCTGAAAAATCCAGAATTGTATCTCCCACAAACAGCAGCTGCAGTTCTTCCTATTTCTTACCGCTGCCTTCCTAGTGGCAAGCAGAATACATACACCTAACCCAACCCTCAAAGCTGGCTTGCAGAATAAGCTTGGGAACAACTTTTAGTGCAGAGAAGATGTCTCCAAGGAATGGTTTAAAAAGCACAATTAGGAGTGGCAGACCAGAAAAAGCTGTGAGGTTGGGAAGAAATGTCTGAACTGGTAGAAAGCAAAGAGGAGCCAAAAGAAAGAGCTGTGGGGACAGTCTGAAGGCAGGCAGCAATGAAAAGCTGCAGGCTGCAGAGCACTGAGCTGCAGGGCTCCACACTGCAGACTTGTTCTTTTGCTAAGATGGAACTTAAGAAATACAGAGTTCAAAGCTGTCAGATGCTTCCAGCAGCTGCAAGCATGCAGCATCTAAAACAAAGGGCCTCAATTTAGTGGCAGCTTTTTTAGGGATTACCACAGCATGTGGCAACAGAGGCAGTGGGTCATATAAAATGCACAGGTAATAAAATGTGGTCCACAACGGGAACTTAAATGATCTAAGTATTAAACAGATGCTGCTGCACTTCTATCCTGCAAATGATACTTGTTTCCATTTCAGAGACCAGGTCTCAGCAGTGATGTGGAGTCAGGCTGAAGGACCCACAAGGCAAATCTACGGCAATGGTAAGGCGATATATTTATTTCAGAAATAAAATATTTCTTTAATTGCATTTATTCTTAAGTATACACAAAGCTATATGATAAATACCCACCGTGTATGTTGGACTCCACTTGAGTTTAGTTGCTGCATAGCAGGCCCAAATATATGTACTGTTACTGCTTGTTTGTGCAATGGCTTCACTCAATTTCTTTTAATGTTGATTCGTTAAAAACAGCAACAGGCTATCTTCCACAACAGTGTAATAATCAGAGTAGCTAATGGCAACAGCAGTTTACTCATGTCAAGGCATCTAATTCCTACTGCTGTTAAGTCTCAGTTCCCATAGCCCTCCAGGAAGGATACACACAAATCCAGTTTGAAGTAAGTTTCAGTGGGATCTGGGATTCTGAGCCCTGCAGAAAGGGAGTCATAGATGTGCTTCTTTCTAGCACTGGTACATAGTTGTATGATTTATAACAAAAGGGTCGGTGAAATACTTTTATTCTCACTGAGCGCGATCTCTATTTATAAATTTTATAATTTCTGGTCTTTATTGATTTTAGATGAATTTTTAGCATGCAAGCAGCTGTTTAATGCATTTTGACCCCAAAGAGGCAATTTGCATTAGTATTCCCACTAGAATGTTTGTCCTTTCGTGTCCATGCATTAAGTCTCTGTTTAAAATCTGTCCCTTTCCCTAATCTCCCTGGGGAGCTTTCCCTGAATATTCAATGTTAGGCCACAGTCTGTAACAAAAGAGGAGGGGCAGGGGGGGGAAGAGGGGAGAACAGTGTTTATGCATAAAGTTCAAGAGCCTTTTAAACGTAAAAAAACATATGCACACACAAAAGCACCTCAACTATGGAGCCTGGCATTTCCACAGCAATGATCTGACACTGAGTGCAGTTTTTCAAGTTAACTAATTTACAATAAGGGCATCAGACATCTGAGCTCCAGATGCACTCATTCAGGCAGCCAGGGCCATAAATAAAACAGAAAAGAATGCTCTGACTCCGCCATGGGTTTCACAGAGATGTGTTGAAGGTCTAGCAGATGGGTTTTGCTGTCTCAGCTTTTACCTGTGTAACAAAGTAAATGCATAAAGCCGCTTACTGGTTTCTTCAATTCAAAACCTTTGCATTTGCTCCATATGTTCCCATGAAGATAGGGCTAATTTAAACAATGAGCAAAATCCTACTCCTCAGGGAAGCTGATGGCAGAACTCCCACTGGCTCCAGCAGGCACTGGATGTTGCTCAACATAAATGCATTTGGCTGAACTTGACCAATAGCATAGCCAATACTGTAATCAAATTTGTATTCTTTCATCTACAAATTTGCCACCCTGACGCTTCCTCTGGTGCTGCTGTCGTCCCATGGTTCTTGTGGAAGAACAAAACCAGTGACACAGCTTCTGTCACCAAAACTGGGGTCGCTGCAGCCTCGGCCCACGCTGACCACCAGCTCTTTCCCATGCAGGGGTGAGAAACCCTCTCTCGAATTAAAACAACATATCAAAGCATTTTGTCATACCACTAACTCTGTTTTGCTCAATCTACATGTTCCATCTACAAAGCAGAAAACGAGAACCACAAATTTGAAAGACAGTGTATCAGATAGAAAAAATTTCTGATTTTTAAAAAAGTTTGCCAGTTGAGAAATGAGTGCTTTCCCTATCAGAGAGGCTTCATCATCATCATTCAGTCTAGTTTTCACAAACATCTGAGCATTCTTTTTAAAGCCAGTCTGCTGCTTGGGCAGATGGCAGGGAAATTTTACAGTCCATTTCATCCCTGATGCCTAAACTTAGTGCTCACTGTTAATAATGGGATATACACACTGATACATAGATGAACACATGTGCATATACTGACATGTGAAAGAAGAAAACATTTCTGGCATGTTCTTTAATTATTAGTGAAGGCAGGTTCCTGAGCTGAGCTCATACTAGAAGCACATCTTCAAAACTGCATATTTGGCTGACTTTAGGAAAAAGTGTGTACCGTGAGCAACCAAGCAATGCCTCCTAGTTTAGTATTTCTGGAAAATCAATTCCTCTGTGTCTCTCTTAATTCTTAACAAAATACATCTGCTCACCTGTACCACTTAGTTTTAAAAGATGACCATTTGGGAGGCCACATTCAGTTTGGTAACTGGGGATGCTCACACTGTGCCACACTTTGCTCTGATCTGTGCCCGCAGTCTCGGATTCTCTTGCCAGAAATAACATGCAGCTATTTAAAGAGTAAGAAATAAAATTGTTCATTCGACAGCAGAACATCTCAGTTCAGTCTTCTCTTTCTATAACTACCACTTAGTCTCTAACCTGAATGAAATAGCTCTGGAATTATACATGTACTCAATGTTCTCTTAGTATCTATTACTATCTTAGTCAGTATAAAGGCATAATGGTGAATTTCTAAGTCAGACATCTGCTTGATTAGCAACATTTTCAGTATCTGGCTACTTTGCAACACTTGGTGGCTCAGTAAAACAGGTCTAGTGAACTGCCAGTCATATGGATTTTTTTGCTTTGCGAGGGTGGTGCTAGAGGTTTCCCAGATATCCCTTATTTCAAAGCAGGAAAAAACCCACAATGGCCAGCTCTGTACCAAACCACAGGTAAACAGAATTCAATGGTTCAGGGTTAAAATTGGCCTCCAGCTAGCTGCACAGACTTATCCCACAGGTATTAAACAGGAAACTTTTAAAGCTTAAAAATAGTTACAGTTATGTGACTTATCCTTGTAAAAGGATTTTTATCATGTACATGAAGACTAGAAGCTTTTCCCCTTTGAAATGTTTGTGTTTGACGCTTCCTCTATAGCACAGCAAGTCTGTTTTTCTCTCCTGCATGGGCTGAGTTTTGTTTCGCTATTTTGTTCTTTTTTTCTTTCACAAATCAAGCTGTCAGCAGCACGGGAAGTAATTCTGTAACTGGGACACGTAAGAGCTCTGTTCTGAGACTGCACCGCTGTGCCCATAAAGTCACCCTTGGAAACAAGAGCACTTGAGAGTATCTCAGCACACAGTGAAAGGCTTTTCGCTACGGTTTATTTAGCTGAAAAGGAAAAACGTAATTCAAGTAAAAAACTCCAGAGACTAGAGATGCTAAAAGTATGAGGTCTCTGCTGAGCTTCCTGCTACTGCAGGCCACAACCACTAAAGCGCCCTGTGTTTGAATATTCATTTTTGTGGGGACAACGCTTTTGGGGCTGGGAGATAAACCTAGTTTTCTTGGACTGATATGAAAGCTAACAATAACATATGCTCCTCTCCTACTACCACAACCACTCCCAGCACTGTGGAAGTCCAGTCCAATACCGAAGGGCCACGCTGCGCACAGCTGATTGATTGCTACGCGAATTGCTTTAGCCTGCTGTTAACTTCTTCCTCTGCTCCTTAACTCGCTGCCTTGTATCATGGCTCATAGCTGTTCTCTCCACATTTCCAGGCTTCATCCCCAGCAGATCCGTCCCATCTGTCTCCAGATGCCACATCTAGCCACCACTTCCCAGGTGGCCCAGTTTACCTAACCTCAATCTCCTGCAGGGCCCGGGAGCCTATCTCCACCATCAGATGCACTGTGCTTAAACAGCCCAGCACTGTAATTAGCAGTGCAGCTGCACAGCCACCGACCTGCCAGTAGCATGTGGCAGACCACTTCTTGGCAACTATTAATCATACATTGCATAAGAAACAGTCCCTTCACGCAGGGGCCAGTCTTTCCACTCCCGAATCACGTAAAGGACATAAAAGCTTTTGGCCATGCAGAAAAGTGAACAAAATGAGCGGTAATTAACTCTCATGACTACAAAGGCTAACAACTTCGGCGCTTGCAAAGGGGATCAGAGGCAGCTGAGCTGAGAAAGAACTGTAGCAGAACAAGTATTTGCCTGGGAGCAAACAGTGCCAGAGTGCTTATTTTAGAATGAATAGTCATGTTAGTTAACTAGAGCTAACTATTGAACAAATAGCTCACGTTACAGCATACCGAGGTACACTAGATGCATCCTTTGATCTACTGCCTGACAGACCTACTGCAGTGATTTTTTTTTTTCCCCCAGAAATTAAAAAAAAAAAACCCTTCCTAGCTGATTCTGATTTTTGGTACAGTCGTTTCACAGATTAATGGAAACGAAACTTGCATGAAAAAGGAACCTAGTCACTGCAGCATGAGGTATTTACATTGAGCAAGAGCATGTGATTTGCAAAGGAGGAGAGGAACCAAATTAAAAGTTTGCCTGTAAATCAACACGTGCAACCGTTACCCCCCCAACTCCTATCTCTGTCAGGACAGGCAAGATTTGGTGCCTACCTGTCCTTGAAGTTTCTGACCTTTTAACACAACTGCAGCCTCTAAGCACCGGGATTAGGCCTGCTGCTCAGCAGCATACTATGCAGCCTGCCACACCCTTCGTGCCACTTACTTAAAATACCAGTGCACACAACAATTATTACTTCCATGATTTTCCAGAAGTAGAGGTTGAGAGCAGGGGTTTGGGGAATGTTTTTTTAAGGCAGTCAAAATTCATCCCGAAAATTATAAGTAAAATGTGTTCTGATTATCACCATGAACGTACACACATCTTATCTGGAAACACACATGAACTGAGGAGCAAAAGTTTCTTTTTTATATGAACTGCTTTACACTGGTCATAAACTAAGGGGTTTGACAGGGATTAAAGATTCACTTGTCAGCTGCTATGTCCTTTAATAAGCTTCCAAACATCTATACTGACAGAAGCAGCGTGTACCCAATTTAGCAAATCAGGCTATCTCTGTTGAGGTTTCACTGTAGCTCTGAAGATCTGGAGAAAAGTATTGAATACAGTGACTCTTCTGCCCCCCTTAGGGACATAACCTACTAAACAGATTTTCTTCAAACCCAGGTTTTGTGGATTGGACAATAAAAGTACTAACTTAATTTCCAGAAGCTGCATAAAGTGTATGTGGCTCTCCCAAGTTCTAGTGAGGAGAAATTCACGTACCAAAACCTCATGTTGTGCTCTGCTATGTCCTGGTTTTGTATCTCCTGCTCTAGTTCAGGTCCACAGCAAACTTCCCCACCTACTCTCGTTTACAGCTATGCCGCAAATTGGTAGGGATGGCCTTGTTTGTAAAGCACTTGACAGCATTTAGGGGACCTCTGCCACAGACAGATGCTGACTGTTTAACCCAGCCAAACCATCTTAATCCCTGTTTTGCACTCTCACCTGTAATATAGAGATGATAAAATTTTTTGAACTTTCCAGCTAAATGTTATTCTACTTTTTATGTGGTACATTCCTTAGGACAGAGGGTCAACCACATACTTACCCAGAACCAAGCACAAATCACTCTTTGCTGTGATCCCTTGGCATCTCTGGGTAAAAATCAGCCCCTAAGATGTTAACCAGTTTTTGTTTAACCACATTTTCAGAGTTCAAACCAACTGCAAAACAGACCAGGCAGATTCTCAGTTTGGGCACTTAGGTTTACCTGGTTTCCATCCTCGTGTCTTTCTATGCTCTGGGCAATTCCAGGCAAGTCTCTTGCTGGTCTCTTACACTTGTTTCGTGCCATCTTACGCTGCTGGAGCCATGCAAGGAACTGCAATAACAATACTAACTGCTCAGCTTTGACAGGACATAGCTATTTTTACTGGATTACTTTTCTGGCACAGCACTTAATGCACCAAATGATTTGACACCTGTAATTTTATACTTGGAATAACACAAGGCATTCATACTTCTTTTGTAATGTAAGATAAAAGCAAACACTACATATGTTCTCATTCCAGGGCTGCTGTCTGGCAGCTATTTGCCCAAGGAGAAAAAAGTACTGTTACATTACAGAATATGTGGAAAAGTAAGAGCTATGGAAAAGAAATCATTAAAGAGCTAACTTATTCCCCTGCTAGCACTAGACTGCTCCCTGCAGCATGTTTCAGAGTGTTTCATCCAGTCTGGTTTTACAAGTTTCACATTACTTTCATTTATATATTTATTACAGCACCGAGTCCAGTGTGGTTTGGTGCTGCTTATTTTCCTTGTCTTTCAACTAGAAGACTCAATGCTAGACCAGCTGTTCATATAGAGTCAGCTCCAAAACTACCGAAAAAATAGCTGGACTCTTTCCACTGACTTCAACAGGCTTTGGATCAGGCTCAGGAAAAGACGACGAATACATTTCATGTAAGACTAAGCAGGTTACAGTCAGCAAAGTATAAAGAGGATTAGCTGTGGGCAATCCTAAGGCACATTACCCTGCGTGCTGAAACAACTGGCTAACACGCTTTCACTTTCACAGAGAGAAAGGGCCAGATTCATTTCTGGTGCTTTGCCACCAAGTCAACACTACCATGCCAGGAACGAGTGTGATCTGGAATCTGCCCAGTTAGCATCATTACAACCGGGATTTTCCTAAACTAGAGGTGAGAAAAATTTATTTTCTAAAGATGCAAAACCAATAAGCAAGTCAGAGAATTATACAATGGTTTGGGTTGGAAGAGACCTTAAAGATCATCTAGTTCCAAGCCCCTCTGCTGTGGAGTTTCTGCTTTTCAATTACATTTAGGTCTTTAGTCTGGAGACCCTGTGGAATGGGTAACAGGACAAAGATAGTGGGTTTGGTCTCTTTACTCTGTCAGGGAAAGAGGGATTCTCTTTTTACAGAACCTAAAATGGGTCATATTTGGCTTAAAACATCTAGGCCTTTCTGGCATCAAAATACATAGGCAGCCATAAGCCACTAATTTGTGCATTTTTTACAGAGCACTGATACTACAACACACCCCCACTGTGTCTGTATCGAGTGTATGGCTTTGGAAAGCTAGAATGCCTTCTGTCAGGAATTATTTTATCAGAGGGGGATTCCTTCTGAGCAACACAATCAAATGAAGACGGTGGTGTGCAGTTATTCTTCCCACCCTTTCAAAGTTCACAGTAAAACATGTCAGAGTTAGTGATGTTCTCAGCTGCTGAGAATGCTTTAATCAACAAGCCTTTTTTTTCCCTTCTCCCTCTTTTCCCTAGGGACAGAGGACTTCACGGCACTGCTTTGTTGTACAATGTGTACAGTTATAACCTACGCTGAAAGTATGCTATTAATGAATGAACACTGGGTGTTGTGTGTGTCAAGCAGATGAGAATGTCCTTTTGATCTTCTGAGCTCCACCACTGTGGCAGATGGATGTCTAAATTGCTTTATTAGTGCACTGAAGTATTCCATCATTTCTCAAACAATACTGAAGGAATAATCAGAATTTCACTGAGCTGTGATTTTCTGCCTTTCCCTTTCAAATCTAGCTGGATGTTAGGCAGTAGGGAAAAAAACTATTTATTTGTTTGTTTGTTTATTAGTTTTCCAGGGGGGTTGGAGGAACATATCATATGCTTGACTCTCTCTGAAGCAGCTAACAAAGCTTCTCAAATTTCTGTTTCATTTCAAAGCAGTTTCCACACAATATAGGAGCTGTATTTAGCTTTAGGAACAATTTTGAAATTAGTTCAAATGAGGAAGACAACAGATTCAAAGCTTTTTTTTGAGGATAATGTAGAATCTGAATAAGCATGTTTAAAAAGCATAGAGGTATCTGAATATGATGACAACAAGGGTTTTATCCCCTAACATATAAATAACAGTGGAAGACCAAATAACCCAACCAGTTTGAGGCCACAGAAACATATTAAAGAAAGCTTACATGTAATTGCCCCCAGGAAAATGATGTAGAAAATCCTTGATAACCCTTCCAAATATTTGATTCTAATGTGGTGTTGGGACAAAAACTGTGAATCCACCCAAATTTTCCCACATATATGACATACCTATAAATGACAAGTAGGAGAGAAAAAGATGCAGTGTAGGGCCTCTGTTCTGTAAATGAAACAAATCAAACTACCACTTCACAGGCAGCTAAGCTGATCTAACAAGCCACTTGCAGAAGTGAGAGGTCAAGCCTCTCAATCTCTTTCCCAGCCTCCCAGCTGCACTTGCAACAGCTCCGGTACTCCTCTGATCATAGAATCATAGAATGATGCCACCCACTAGATCAGGATGCTCAAGCCCCATCCAAACTGGCCTTGAACACTTTCAGGGATGGGACTCCGCAGCTTCTCTGGGCAATGTGTTCCAATGTCTCAACACCCTCACAGTAGAGAATTTCTTTTAATATCTAATGTGAACCTATTGTCTTTCAATTTAAAACAATGCCCCCTTGTCCTCTGTAAAAAGTCTCTCTCCAGCTCTTTTAGGTCCCCTTCAGATACCTGAAGGCTGCTCTAAAATCTCCCCAGAGCCTTCTCCTCTCCAGGCTGAACAGCCCCAACTCTCTCAGCCTATCTTCACAGGAGAGGTGGTCTGGCCCTCTGAGCATCTTTGCGGCCTCCTCTGGATTTTTTCTAACAGGTCCATGTCCTTCTTATGCTGGGGGCCCCAGAGCTGGACAAAGCGCTCCAGGTAGGGGCTCACAAGAGCAGAGTAGAGGGGCAGAATCACCTCCCTTGACCTGCTGGCCACACTGCTTTGGATGCAGCCCAGGACACGGCTCGATTTCTGGGCTGTGAGCGCACATTGCCGGGTTGTGTCAAGTTTCTCATCAACCAGCATCCCCAAGTCCTTCTCTTCAGGGCTGCTCTCAGTCCATTCTCTGCCCAGCCTGTACTGGTGCTTGGGATTGCCCCAACCCAGGTGCAGCACCTTGCATTTGGCCTTGTTCAGCTTCTCAAGGTTCACATGGGCCCAGCTCTCAAGCCTGTCCAGGTCCCTCTGGATGGCATTCCTTCCCTCCAGTATGTCTAACACACCACACGGCTTGGTATCACTGGCAAATTTGCTGGTCCTTTACCTTAAACGTTAAATCATTTAGTCAGCTGATTTACCTCACAATTCCAGAGAAACCTACCCACCTTTCTGCTATTTTTCTTCCAGGCTAATAGGTCACAGTGGCTAATGGAAGGATCCAACATGTCAGAACCAGTGCAAGGTAAGCAGCGGGATGGCCAAGAGCAAGGACTCCTGGGAGAGCACAGGACTGGGCACTACAAACTAAAATTGCCAGAGGGTGTGTCACGGAAGCACTGTCTTAGTGCCAGGACTTGTTATTAAAAGGGAAGGGGGTATCGAAGGGAGAAGTGGAACAAGTAAGGGTCCTGTTGCTTTAGTGAAGGAGTGTGTATATCACAGTGCCAACTAGAGCCGTAGGAATCCCATATGTCTGCGGAAGATTTCACGGGTAGAAATAACTGTGTGCACATGCAGCATCTGCAGCACACCCAGGAGCAGGGGATGTATAATTTATATGCAAATAACTGTGTAGTTCCCCCACAAAAGCATGGGGCCAACTCCACAGTCTTAGTAGCTGCACAATATATCTACATCAAGTCTGCTGTTTCGTATGTTTTGCACTTCATATGCGTGCTTGGACAGCACAGCACATACAGAGAGCTGCTCCTGCTGGGGGCTTCACGTTCTGTAACAGCAATGAATGCTCACAGGCATGCAGCAACTAGTTCAGAAGTGTCTGCTCCCTACAGCTACCAGACACCTGGAAAGCCCAGACAAATTTATAGGTCCTCAAAATCTGCCTAAATATGATTTTCAGGTGGAAAGAGTAAGTGTGTCTGGGAAAACAAAGCCTGCAGCATCTAGGAGGTCCTTTGCTACCTGTGTAGAAAAGCAAACACAGGACAGCAAAAGTTTAGGAATGCCTGTTCTGACGAACTGAAGGCAGAGCTGGAGCTCAAGTCTCAAATTCTTCTTAATCTGTCTTCTCCACTGACTCGATTTACCACAGCTGCCTTTTACAACAAATTTGAGAGGCCGTGCTTTCACATAGTGGAAATATGAGAGGTGTCCTGTAGTTCAGCTTCACAAATGTTCCTGTTACTGAGGCCATTACAAAAGCTGTGTAAGGAGCTTACTTCAGGTCTAGACACCTGTGAAGAAAATAACTGTAGACAAGTAGGAGGCTATGCACTAATGTGAGAATCCACCCTTCTCGCTCCTTTATATGGCGTTGGCTTATAAAATTAATTACTTACATACCTCACAGAGACGCAATATTTAATTAATATTTGTTAAGTGCTTTGAAATTCTAATGGAAGACATCATACTACTGTGCATTATGACTAATACAGTGTAAAAGTGATGCCAATGGTGTTGCTCAAGCAGAATGCTGAAAGGTTATCTACTCAGTTTCCGATTTAAAAGGGGAATTAGGAAAGTATTTTAAAACTCAGCCTAAAGAGAAAGGGAGAACAGGGGAGGAGAGGAGCTAAAACAGTTTTCAGAGGAATTTACTACGCAGTGTGCATTAACTCTCGCAGTTACAGTGTAGGTACCTACAGCAAAATCCTGGCTCCAGTCAAGTACATGGAAAATGTTTCACTGACTTCAGTGAGGTGAAGATTGTTAGCTTTTGTCATAATTTCCAGCAGATGCATCCCATACAGAGGTTTGCAACTTTGAACGGTTAATTGTTTAGGTGCAGGAAATAATCTCATCAAGCCAGGGCATGCTCACCATGTAAAAGCAATGCCTCAGCTTCTAATCTTTCTACTACATCCCACACTTGGAGTAAATCTTTCCATTCTGTTAAAGAATTTGGACCTGGGCTACCTATTTAAGTTGGTGGCAAAACTTCAATTAAATGGAAGCAGTGTGGAGATCACCATAGATTTTGTAATAAACATGGGAAGCAAACATCCTGTGTTTAACAGTGGTTGTAACTCATATACACCCCTGGAATTCAACTAATTTACTCAGAAGCCTGTGGAATTAATAATTAATCCCTGACTGGAAGGAAAAAAAAAAAAAAAAAAAGGTAACAGAAACTCAGACAACTTATTTTTTTAAGTATTCATCCTTCATACCTAGCAGGATTAAGACTGGAGAAACATGTTCCTCACCACTTCTGGGTAAGGCAGACTTAAAGAGTACATTTCTCAACTGAAAGCTTTGCACCTGTGAGGCTTAAAGGAGAAAGGTTTAAAAGAGAAGCAGGTGAGAGGCAGCAAAATTTGCAAGTACCTGGGAGCTTCAAGTATTAAGAAGACTCACTGCACTGCAGGAGCCTACAGCCACTTTAGGTAGGAAACTAAGTGGAACATTTTGAAGGATACAAGTTTCAATACATTTTTATTTTTTAAAAGGATTGAAGACTGTTATGTGGTGTATATGGGAGTCTTGGTAAGGTATTAATGTTTCTTTTCCAAGTGGTGTGTGATGGCTTCCACCTTCTTAATGTACTCCTATACAACACAGGGAGTTTTACTAGTACTGTTATTCTAAACCAGCTCTTAAGGTGGGCTTTTCTAACTGTGCTATGTGTAAAAACCTTGTACTACAGCAAAACCAGCACTTCTAGAGCAGTTTTGCGTCCATGCAATTGCTAGAACTAACGTAACTATGAAGTTGCACGTGGCAACTTTCCCTTTTGCTTCTGCTACTGTGCTGTATGTTTTTAACTGTAGAGCGGGGCTATGAAGCATGAAGCTTTTAGCTTTCTCTCTCAGTGCTTGTACAACTGTGTCCACAATTGTACATATCCAGTAAAATCCAAGGAAACGTTCCTGGGTGTCAGGATTAATCTTAGGTAACTGCAGCTCTAATAACTCATATGCTCTCTACTTAGCAGAGAATTTTCACAAACTTCTTGCAGCAGATCACATTGTAGCTCCAAGGGCTGACAGTTGCTTTCCCATCCTAGTGGAATAAGCAACATCATTTTTCCATCTAAACTCAGTAGTCAAAATGGGTTGGTGTATGCACAGCTCATATTGCAGCTCTCTGGATCCCAACAACAGATGGTATTAAGGGGTCAAGGAAAAAATTCAAGCCTAAAGCTTTTATTGACTGAAAGTTAAATGCTTAAGTCATGTGAAAACAGTGCTGTGTCACTCAGTTACACAGATAGGCTGTGTCTCCTTCCTCAGAATGCTCATTAATAACATACTTACTGGCCAACCAGTTCCATTAAACGTGGCAAGTGTTTCTTTGAAATCTGCCTTTATTATGGCTGGAGAAAACAGCGGGCAGAAAGCACAGAGGAAAAATCATTCCATCTTGCTTGGCAAGGCTGATTTCAGGGAAGACTACTGAAGAGATGCTAACTCTGTGTTTTGGAGGGATCTTAACTTTGTGGAGGGGTCAGAAGAAAACGATAACAGAGATCAGAGGATGCAGTCAAAGACCTTTACTTAGTGATGTCTGCACCGAGCTGACAGGACATGAAGGACTTTTTAAGACAATACTTGTTCCTTGTTTTAAGACCTCAGGAAAAACCACCCTCCTTCTAAATAAGGAATTTCATTACTTGTTTGCCTTGCTGTGTGTCCATCTACATTATGCTTGACTTTTTACCTGGCTAGGTCTGTCTTTCTCATACTGGCTTATCCTATTTTCCCCAGTAGGCTAAAAAGCAGCCCAGTAAGAATCTCTAAAAACCCACACTTGTATGGAAAGTATCTGAACTGACTCTAAATCAATTTAATCAGTCCTAATCACTCTTAACTCACATGCTTTCCAGAGTAGGTTCTCACAGTTCTCTAACCTTTTAACTTACGTTTCTGTGCCTGGTTTTCATGTTAAAACTTCTTTCATGCTTCTCTTATGCCACGAACAGGACACAAATCTGTTAATTTATGTCTCTGGCAAGACTTGTATTCCTTCTGCTCATAACCTGCCAAAACAAACTCTAGTTAGGCAGTTTAGTCACTCTGTATCTGCAAAAGTCTTCGCATTCTGAGTATTTCGTCTTTTCTCCTACCCCCTAAGTACCCTACATACACTTCCCAGCCTCAGGGTGAATGATTTCTCATGTTACATTAAAACAAATGTTGTTCAGATGACCATGTCTTTTGGAGTAGTCCAGACCTTGGTGTAAACACCCTGTGTTTACGCTTTCAGTTTGTGGTGTTCACCAACACCACATAGCCAGTTGTAGATGCTCTTGTAGACTGCTAAAAGACTGAAAAGCGCTGGTGCAAGGTCTTTGGGACTGTGTTAAGACCTCTGCCAGCTAGAGTTAGGCATTCACCTGTGGTGCAGCCTCTGATGATCCATCTGAAAACTTCATGTTCAAGGCAAAGTGCAGTACATGGAGACAACCTGCTTCAAACCCATGCTCTGGGCTCTAACTCATTTAACAGCATCAAAGTGAGAATCTGCACTAGTGCTGGAGCATAGATCAACACTTGTCAGACAGTCTGAGAGATTGCTGTTGCCATTAATGAACTTAATCCGCATCTGGAGAAGGCACACGGGGATGGGGAAGATTTCTATCTCTTTGTTAGTTAATGGGAGAAGCTTACAAAGCCAGTGTTCAAAGCAGATACAGCTACAGATAGGAAAAAAGAAAACATTCCCTGTTCACGTGCCTCCAGTTTGATCTACAAGATGTCTAATTATATGATGGCAGAATACATTTTGATGTAAGGGATAATTGGGCTTACTATGTTTAGCACAGTGATCAAATTAACGTCAGGATTGACTTTTTATTTGGTGTAAGGAGGTGTAAGAAAGGCAAGGCAAAACCCCTATTATCTGCTCTGTACTGAGGACATGCAGAGAGTACTCTGAGACAGCTCTCGAAACAGGGAATATTTCAGCTGGTGGGATGCTATGCCATCACTTAACGAAAATATAGCAATACTAAGAAAAGCATATTACTCTGCCCTGAGAGAAGGGGGCTGAGGGGGTTAAACACAAGTGTTATTACTGCTGTGGAGCTATTAAAAAACCACCCCTACACCAGATAAAAGTATTTTGTCACTTAAGACATTCTAATACCAGAAAGCATCTCTGAAACGTGCTGAAAGGCAAATGTCAGTATAAAGTAGCTGGTGATGCTTTTCAAATTGTTCACAACAGGGAAAAGACTAAGAAGCAATATTGAACTGATAACTGGAACAGTGTTGATAAAATGTCAGGTTTTCTCGAGTATCAAGTAACTTTTCAGAAGCACACTCTGAAGGAGTTTCTATTCCTTATAAGATGATGAGTAGAAAAAAGTAAGACTACATCTTCAAGAGGTTAGCTCCCATACTAGCTCGATGGTCACATAACTGCTCCTTCCAGAAACTAAGAAACAATACAGCCTTATTCTGCAACCTTTTCATTATGCAAAATCACAGCTCAAAACTGTAGACTGAATCACTAACAGCATTACAGACAAATAGAAAAATTCAGCTAAGTCCCTTTTTTCCCCTCTCCCCTCCCACTTGCTTGAATATGCAAGCATTTCAAGGTCAAGTGTTCGCACAGATCAGTTGTTGACTTCTGTTTCTGTGGCACCTGTACAGGTGGGAGCTGGACAAGCAGTGAGGTTGATGTACGCAAGAAGGCTAGAGCTGATGCAGCCAGCCTTCAGGTATGTATCTAGAGCTCCCTTCTAATTCTCAGAACAACCACAAGTTGGGCCGCCACCAAACTGTCCCCAGAGATGCCCTAAGGCCTCTCCCCCTGACTAACTAAGGCAGGACAGGCAAAGAAGGGAAACTGCTGTGCCATAACAATGCTCACATGGACCTCTTCTGTATAACAGGGAAGTTGCATTCACCTGCGCTGGCTTAAATTGTGGTAGGTATAAAAGAAAGGCCAAGTGCCCTACCAGCAGTGCTGCTTGGGAGGGTGTGTGTGGCCTTGTTTCTTTGTGCGAGCGCCAGCTCTAAAAGTGCCTTGAGTGTAGTGAAAACAACCCCCAGCATCAGCTCTTCTTCCTGCTTGATTTTATGTTGTGGTCACAGCTGCATAGGTAAGGATGTTATTTTGCTTCTCTGGCATTGAGTCAAAACCCAGAAGTTTGTATTAGAAAAGTGGCCTGGAAAGTACTGCACTAACAGACATGCAAAGCCTCTGACTTCTGGGGAATAACCAGCTTTGAAGTAAAATACGCTCAGCAATAATCCGTGCACACTTCATTAATTTCAGAACTGCAACAGCAAAGTACTACTTAGAAAAAGCTGTAAGATAGTAATGAAGGGTTTGGGGTTTATTTTTATTTTTAATCCCCAAAGCTCCTTATCTCCATTCTCCATGCTTTTTCATTCAATTTACAGTAGTCTAAATTAAAGCTCATCCAACAAAAAAGTGACACATTAAGTTTAACTAACCTCTTCACCCCCCCCTTGATGACAATCCTTTCTTCCTTAAGGGAAGAAATGCAACAACTTTGCAATGGCTACATTGCTTGTTTAAGATAACTTTTCTTTGCACTTTGTGTTTAATGGAATTTGGCTGATCTGGGATATTTTAGCTCTTTAAATAATTAAGTTGAGATAGTGAGGGCAGCAGTTCTTGTCAAGTCTTAACGAACACAAAAGGGTCTCTAGGCACCAAGCTGCCAGAAAGGCAGTATTTTGTTATCTGTCAACGTGCACGCATCTTGCTCTACCACACCCCCAGTCAAGTTTGAGAACCCCTTAACATGGGGCTACTGCATGACATGAAATATCAGTTACTGCTCAAATTTGAGTGAAAGCTTAGACTTAAGAGCGTTGCAGTCTAACACTGCTTTTAAGGGCAGCTGTGAGTTGCTGCTGCATAGGGGACACTCGTGTCCCTTTCCCTCCTTCTGCTGGCCCGTGAAGCTGCAGGGAATGCCGTGTCCAGAAAGCTGGGATGCACTGGAAAAACCAACGTTCAAAAATCCAGTCGATCCCTAAACCTGATTCAAGAGGTACAGCACGATGTTCAGCTGGGCGGTGGAATAGGGCCATCTTGCTGTCACAGCCTGCTATTACTCCAACCCGTGAGACTGGGCTAACGAGGAGGCAAATTTTTTGGTTGGTTGAACATTTCAGTTTATCAAAATCTGGCCCTAAAAGAAGCAATCCAGCCCGCTCTTATACCTCGTGCTCTCTTCTTGCACTTTTAAGAGTTCATATGAATGAACAGAAAGTAACTGAGTCAAAACCAACTAGGCTGGGAAGCAGGAGGAACCAATAAGAAGGGATGTAGGAAACCTCATCTTGTTTAGTGATCAGAGTAGTCTTAAACTGGAATGTTTCGACTTTTAGAGAAAGAAACATGGCAATCCCTTTCCTTTGCAATGTCTGAACATTAAATGTGCTTAAGACAACCTGGTCACTTCACAAGTTGTGCCTGAACTACAAAGTACAGCTGACTGTAGTTTTCTGATAATGTAGACGAGTTACTGCAAATAACTTGCCTTATGTTTGCCCTACCTCTTCACGTTTCCACTGGCTGTGGTTCTGTCAACCCTTTCCCCACAGCACAGGGCACCAGGGGCCTGGGCCTCTTTTAAACTGTTTTAAGCTGTGCCTCGTTTCAAACAAGGGATGTTTTCTGCCACGGCCCGCTGGCCATGGGGCAGGAGCAATGGTGTGCTGCGCCTCCTGCACCTCAAACCTGCCTGGAAGCTAGCGGTGTCTTTGAGAATGATAGCTACGTGGGCCAAACCAACGTTGAAAGAGCGGGTCCTTACGGCAGCTTTAATATTTTGTGCGCATCAGGCCTTGTTTGTAGCTTGCTAGGTAAACTCGCCTCGTGTCCGGCTTTCCAGAAGCAGGTGAGGTGTATTTGAAGTGCAGTCACCCTCAGCACGGCCCTGGTGCTCGC
The DNA here is from genome assembly GCF_003031625.1 of Empidonax traillii. Classification (NCBI taxonomy): domain Eukaryota; kingdom Metazoa; phylum Chordata; class Aves; order Passeriformes; family Tyrannidae; genus Empidonax; species Empidonax traillii. Next base: position 101,443 of record NW_020955986.1, on the reverse strand, counting down.
ACTGCGGGACGGTGTGTGCGGTGACTGCCCTCAGGCTCTCGGGCTCCTCGCTCAGCCCGCCCCGCGCCCCCCATGACGGCACCGCTCCCCTCGCCGCGGTGCCACCGCTCGCTGCCCCTGGTTTGACCCCTGTCGCCTCTGTACTCCCTGCCGTTCTCCGCAGCCGCTGCTGCGCTGCCTCGGCCGCGTCCCCTCTGGATCAAACCCATCCCTGCGCCCCCCCATTCCCGCCCCCGCTGGGACGCGGCCGCCCCACAGGCCCTCCCGCGCCCCGGCCGCCATTTTGTGCAGCGCCGGCCCCGCTTGGGGGGCGGGCGGTGGGGCCCCGCCATGGCCGCGCCTCAGGCTCGCCCGCCCGCCCGTCCGTCCGTCCGTCCGTCCGTCCCCACTCACGGCAGCGGCGGTCGGCGGTCGGGCTCACGCTTGGGCCGTGGGGGCCGCCATTGCTGCGGTACCGGCGGCGGGCGGCAGAGGGCAATGCCAGGTGGCGCCGCGAATGCAGGGGAGGGTGTCAGCGAGTTACAGGATATGCTAAGCTGGAAGGGACCCACAAGGATCATCGAGTCCAACTTCTGGCCCCGCACAGCACTGTCCCCAAGACCATCATGTGTCTGAGAGCGTTGTCCAAGCGCTTCTTGAACTCGGGCAGGCTTGGTGCTCGGGAAGTGCTCCCCACTTCCTTGGGGAGCCTGTTCCAGTGCTCAACCACGCTCTGGTTGTTTTTTCCTAAAGCGCCCCTGGCACAGCTTTATGCCGTTCCCTTGGGTTCTGTCACTGGTTGCCAGAGAGAAGAGACCAGTGTTTGCCCATCCTCTTCCCCTCACGAGAAAGTTATGGACTGCAGTGAGTTCCCCCTTTAGTCTTTTCCAGGCCGAACAGGCCAAGCGACCTCAGCCGCTTCTTGTATGGTTTCCCACTACAGACCCTTCACTGTCCTCGTTGCCCTCCTTTGGACGCTCTCTTTCTTATTTTGTGTTCTGTTGCATCGTGTCTCAACCAGGGTTTTTTTTAATCGAGGGTCCCTCTCCCCTTCATCCTAGTTTGAGGGTTTCCCCTTGGTCTGTGCCTTGCTGGAGCTGGCGGGTGTCCCACAGCTGTGGCTTTGGCTGCGGGGCTAAGCTGTGGAAAGCCTGCAAAGCGAGAGCTGCAGTCCCCCAGCCGGCTGCCACCACACAGACCTCCCAGCAATCCAGTTTCCTCCAGCTCTGCACACACCTGAACTTGCTGCCAGGGATCCACTCTCTTTTATAGTGCTTTAATGTTATTTTTTTTCCCCAGGACAAGCCCCAATCCTAAGGACACCATAAAACCACTCTTGTGCAGTCAAATAAAACTGAAACGCTCAACAGAATCTCTGTAAATGTCCATCCAGCAATCCCCCCAAAAAACTCTGGCTCTAATCTGACCATGTAATTCACTCACTAATATTAATGTTTAATTTAATCACTGCTGTCTTTAGCTCATCTTTTTCATTCCAGATTTATCCCTCCCCATTGTCCCATGTAAGCTGGTGTCCCTGTCAGAGTTTATTTAAGCGAGCTGTCCAGCGCTGTCCCTGAGCTCAGCACTTAGGCTGTAGTATTTGCAAAGTGTGTGTGTGAGTGCTGCTGGATTACATGATCCTGAGCCTTGGCTTGCGGTTTTAATTCATCTGAAATTAAATGATGAGTGTACCAATAACGTCAGAGTGTGTTCCACTGCTATTCCTTGTTTCATTCTACCTGCTTTGATGTTTGTTGTATGTGCTTCCTGGCTGAGGAATTGAGCCAGGCACTCTTCTCGGCGCTGTTGCCAAGCCAGTTTGTTCTGTTATCCACTATTCTGTTATTCCAGCTTATTTACACTTTTTGTGATTTAATGGAATACTATCTGCTATTTTATTCTCCTGTACTGATGCCGAAAATCCTCGGAATGATTAACTGCTCTGAGACTTTTTCATCTATAAGCAACAAGGTATTTGTTTATTCGGCGTTGGGAGCAAGCCAGCTTGCGCTGGACAAACTTGCTTAGCTTGAAAGTTCAAAAGCAAGCCATTTTATATACTTTAGATACGTGGTTACGTCATCTAACGTACATATTAATAAGTAGGCTAGTCTCTGGGCGGAGTCTTTTCAGAATCTCTTTGGATATGCGCCGTCTTCTGCTGTGGGGGTCTTCTCCTTGAGCCTTCATCCCTCTGGTGGTGGTCACCACTGCCCTCTTCCTCGATTTGACCTCTTCAATTTTCTTTGTTAGGTGACCTGAATTCTTCAAGTTTGCAAAATCCTGGCTCTGGGCCTTCTATGTCTTATTCAAACGTCTAGTTTACTTAATTTATTACCTTGTGTATACTACTCCTTTCTATAATAAGGACTTTGGTCTAGTGAGCAGAACAGAACATGATATTAAACAGTACTTCTAAAATGTTTTTCTAGCAAAACAAGTAGAGCAAACAACTGAACCATTGTTAACTCTTTTTTTTTTTGGTGCCTTTTTGCTATCAGTATAAAACTGTTTCTTCCCCTAGAGGACTTCTAATGGTTTCAAGTCAACTCCTGTCATCAGGAGTTGATTATATTTGCATTGCCTAGTTGTTACTGACAAAATAATTGACACGAGATGTTGCTACACTGTAGCAGAAATTAATTAATACTGCTTGCTAGGACTTGTAAAACCCCTGGGGTTGTGGAAGGTGAGAGCGGGCAGAAACATGGCATGGAAAGACAATCAGCAGAGCTAAAGGATGTGCAGAAATGACCGAAGAAGAGACGATGAGAAATACAGGACAAAAAAAAGGGAGCGGGTGGCCTCTTCCTACACTCCTAAGAAGCCCTGGTGTTAAGAGACTGTTTTGTATGCACAGCTGCAGGTTTTTTAACCTCTCTTCCTCTCCTCCTGCCTTTCCGCTACTGTCCCTTCTTTGTAGGAATTGGTGGCTTTTAGGTTCAGGGTGGTCTGACTCCTACGTATCTAATTACCCTCCGAAAAATCTATTCCATACATTTCAGACCTGAAGAAGGATTTTGTGCCAAAAGCTTGTCTACAGTTCCCAGCTATGCCTGTGTTGGCCTAACTACCCCTGCAGGCCTTTTTTTCCTGGTAATTTTGCAACGATGAAAGCCGTACAATATCCATCCAATTTTGGTGAAGTTTTATTGGTACTGATACATACTCATTATTTATAGATAGTCTTTCTGCTATTTCCATATGGAAAGAGAAACAGCTGGTGTTAGACACCATTATACCAGTAGAGCTATGTTCATGCTGGGGGCTATTTGCTGTTGCTTTTTTCCAGGCTGGTGTTTCCCCCGCTCACTATCGCCACTCTGGGGACCCAACTTCTCTTACTATCTTGGCCACTCATCTCATGGCCACAAATGACTCCTCCAGAGCCCATATCTGATTCCACCTCTGGGAGAACCATTCCCCCCCCCACCACCTTCCAATCTTGCCCAGGTCTGGAGCTCATTTGAATGCTGAGGTTTTTATCTAGCCACCTGAATAAGTAAACAAACTTATGGCAGAGGGAGCTCTAGGCTGTCTACAGGGATCAAACAGCAAGTAAGTACATGACTGGTTTAAGGTGACCTAACTCTACAGTGTTGTCGAAACAGGCAGTTGTGCCCTCCTGTTTGGCTGTGTGCTGTGCCACTTCCATCTGGTTTGGGGATCTGATTAATTTGGAAGGTGGGTGGGTTTTTTGTGGTGGTTTTTTTTTTTTTGGACAAGAGTAATTATGAGATTGGATGTGTCCCACATCCTGCAGAACACGTGGCTGTACAAATGGGAGCATAGTTATTGAATCCCAGGGCTCTGAGTGAGGTCTGCCTCTAATCACTCCCATATGCATTCTTTCATATGTTCTGCAAAGCGTTAAGGTTTCCTATCATGTGTTAATTGATTCATTACTTTATGCTAAGCACACTGTCACGTGCTAATCATTAACTGTCCCATATGTTGAACTTATGGTGTACACCTTTAAATTCTGTATCTCCTCGTCTGCCAATCCCCTTTTATGTAATATCACATATATGTAGGAGACATTCAGACTTTAAACTTCCTGCTCGTTAGCTTTGTGAATAGTGCTTGAGTTGCTCTCTGGAGCTCCTCCTTATTTCAGTTGTGTAATGACTGTAATTAAAGCTGCTGTGGCATAGATCAGTGCTTTAGCCTATGGTAATGCAGCATGTTTGAGAGGGAACGGAAAGAGTTTTGAAACATCCTGTGACGTATTTGAAACAACCAGCATAGTAATGTCAGCATAAACTCTGTGTGCAGGGCAAGTTATGTTAGACTATGGAAGTTTTACAAGAGTTAAAACTTCATAACTGGCTCAGAAAATGTGACTGTGGAAGTTTTCACAAGGAAATGTAGATGAGAGGAGGCCAAGGGAGTTCCTGAAGTCTTTCTAATGAGGAAATAACTGGTCAGAAATGAGTGAGAAAAGATGGAAAGTAAGGTGTGTCACTCTCAAAATCCCAATCTGCAGAATTTCAGTATAAAGGACAAATGACAGATTTCTTCCAGTATGACTACTTACACAGCACACCCCAAGATTTATCAGAAGCAGGTTGAGTTGAACACACTTGTGTGTAAAAGAAAAAAAGTACTAAGTTCTCCAGCATTATTTCTATTTCATGTTTGAGATGAATGAGTACAGAATTTGATCCTCTGTACATGTAGTCCCAGTGTGACACAGTTTTAGGTTCCTCGTGGAATTCAGACCATCCTCATTTCATACACTCATTGCAGTAACTGTTGGCCTGGGGGTAAATAGCTGCACCCTCACAGGCTTTTATCTTCCAAGCCCTGAAAGCAGCACTAAAAGTCCTGTTGCATGTAGATAAGAAATGCCAAGTAAAGAGGCCAGGAGTAAGATCTGGGTAAAAAGTGGCTTTCCTAGGAAAAGGTAGTGCTTAAGCACAGTATGTTGAGGGCCAGGGAGGCAAACAGTCCTGAGTAAGAGCTTGCCTAACACCTGGCCTGGCCTGTCGCAGCACCTGCTCTCTGTATACCTGCAGCTTGGGCAAAGCCAGCCAGAGAGTGATTTCTTTCCCACTTGGCACCGTTGAAACCGTTGAAACTCCCAATTTCCCGTGCAATGTAAACCCTTGGGAATGCAGCGGGGCAGACACAAGCATTGCTGGTGTACCAGTGTCTGCAAGCCATTGCAGTGAGTGGGCTCTGGGCAGCGCCTGGCTGGGGTTGTGGCCCTGCAAGTGGGCTCATTCCCCGGTGTGCAGTGCCAGTTCACACACCGAGGCGAGGTGGCTATTTCTTTATTCTAGTTTGTGCAAAGTAGGGAGCTAGGTGGTAACCCACAAAAGGCTAGCTTCCCCATCATCAAAACTTTGCTTTACTTATACATTTTAGTAAACAAAAGTATCAGTATTCATTGGCTACAAGTTACATAGTGCTCTCATTAAGTAGTAGTCTGTTTTCTATTGGTTCAATGATTCTCTCACTTCTTATGCTAAGTAGTGCTCATGTTCAGTCTCCTCCTTCTTTTGAGTCGGTGTGCTGTGAGTCAGTGGTTTCGATCTCCCCCTGTCAAGATCCCTTTTACCCAGTTAGCACTTTAGATTGTTGGCACTGTTTGCCCCTCCTTCGGGCCCTGCCTTGGGTGTTCTGCCAAGCATCCTTAACAGTCTGTTAGTTCAGCGTTCCATAGTGACCGATTTCAATGGATACATAATCCTGAATTCCTTTTTTTAAATTTTTTTTCCTGTTCTTTCACCGTGGCTGCATTTACTGAGGCAAATAAGCGTATGCAATGCCTTTTACTGATACGTAGTTTACAACTGTACATCAGGGGTGACCTCTGCGCGGGGCTTTAACAGGGGGGGATCTCTCCCAGGTCCCCGGGGAGGTGTCCCAGAACGACACCGTGCCCCTTGGCAGCCACGTGCAGCTTTCTCGGCGTGTCCCCGGGCGAGAGCTCCCTGCCCCAGCTGCCTCCGGCTACAGCCCGCCCCTATGGAGCCTTATTGGATTCCTGGCCGAGGTGGGTGTTGCTGCCGCGGCGGCGATAGGGCGTGCGGCCGGAGATGTGCCGGAGCTGCGGAGCGTTGTATAAGCGGGAGCTGCAGGGAGCGGTGGAGAACTGAGGAGGCTCGCGTTTCTCCTCTGCGAGCTTGACGAGGTTAGTGGCTGTTACTCGCCCCTCTCTGACCGTAATTAGGATTTGGAAGCGGCGCTTTCGCCTCTTGCCCCCTCTCCCCCGCAGCCCTCCCCAGGGTTGCTCGCTGCCGGCGTTCCCCCCTCGGTGGCGAGGGATTGGGGGAGTCCTGCGGGTCACGTTGCTCCCAAGGCAGCACCACAGCAGAGGGGAGAGGCCGGCACTCGGGAGCGGGGACGCGGAGAGAAAGAATAAAGGGACGAGCCTTTTGTTTGGAAGAATATCCAAGGTGCAGTGAAAGCGGAGTATTAGCCTGTAAATGATGTGGAAGTAGCCAGTAAGCATCACGGGGTGGCCAGGGCACTTCATTGTGAGAGTGTGAGAGCTCATAGAAAGCCTTTCCTGCGAAGTGGCTTCTGGGCTTGTTTTGAGAAGTGCTGAGCTTCCTCCAAATCCTGTTAAAATCCATGTTTTCTGCAGGTGTTTGACACTCCCTTCTGAACCAGCAGACTGTAACCTCAGTTTACCCATGTGTAAACATGTAGCCATATGTAATATGTACCCATATTACCAACTGAGGATGAGAATATTTTGCTTTTGTAAAGGAACCTGGTGGGTACATGTTTCACACAGCTTTTGGCGGGAGGAAGGTGATTCTTATGTTCTCAGATACAGTACAGAATCTGTGTGTAAAACACGGTGACACTTTATTAGTAATTATGTTCTAATCACAGCTATCACCTATATCTTAAAAAAAAAAAGAAAAAGATAAAAAAAGATCGATCAAGTCTCAGTCTACATACAGTGAAAGGACAAGCTCAGCCTTTATATAACTGCTGGTATCATGCTGAACTTCTGAGTTGGAGCTTGTTAAAAAAAGAAAACAACCAGTGTTAATTAGGGCAACAGTTTACTTAACTGATTTTGTGTGAAATAATTTTTATCCAATTCCTTGCATTGATTTGCCGAATTATTTTTTTGTGGAATGAGGATAGTCTTTCAGCTCTTGGTTCTCTGATTACAGATGTGAACACAGAATGACACTGTGCCAAAAATCAATAACATACTGTTTGAGCATCTCTCTGTCATTTGTGTCAATAAATGAGAAAATTAAGACAAATCTGTTTCAATAATATAAATCCAACTTGAAGTTTAATCTTCGCAAAGTAAAGAGCAATAGGTTAATATTTTAAATTATTTTCAGCATATATAAGAAAGCCTTAGTTAAAGGCTTACTTTAAAGACTTTGAAAACTAGGCTCAGCAGATGAGAACAGGACCACTTTGCTCTCTGCACTAAAAATGAACTGTCATGGTCAATACAAGTGAAGATAAATGGATAAATTAATGGACCAGTTTTCAAATTAAAATGGGAATCACTTTCCATGTTATGCTTTGGTGTCAGGACTTAAGTAAGATGGAAGACTGGAATGCACATTGGCGTTTTTGCTTTTTAATGATGGCTCTGAAGTAACCTCAGTTTCATCTGTCTTGTAGAGAGGATATTGCATTGTATGTTGTGCAGATATGTTGTAGGAAGCTTCATGGAGTGTTTTCCATTACCAGGGCTGCAGTCCATTGAAACTCTGTCTGTGTTGCCATCCCTGGCTAGGAAAGCAGCAGTCAGGAGATAAAACTAAACCAAAACTGGAAAGAAGCTGAGTGGCTAATAGAAAGAGCTTGGATGTATGTGATATAGCAGTGTTTGCAGTGGGAGAACAGTTCCCTGGGAAAGGAATTTCTGTGTTTTAAAAGGTGATAGAGCAACATCAACATGTGCTGGGCTGTGGATAACTTTGTCACCTCTAATTTCTACAGAACCATAGATCTTTCTGAAACTTGCAGGTAGTGCTCAATGTATTAAAATAACTTACATTATGCTTGTACTGCCTGTTATTAAGCAAGACATCAAAAAGGTTGCTTCACTGAGGTGGGAGGGAATGGGGCTCAGGGGAGAAAAACAGTCTGAAAGTCAAGACACCTACCAGCTTAATCCCATAGTTGAAAAAAAATCCAGACCACACTGGATGTATACATGGCATGCTGTAACTTAGTAGAACGAAGGTTGCTGAGGACCTGTCCCACTTCCCTGGGGCTTGCCTTGAACCGTGGCAAGTGTTCTCTTGCCTGTAAGACCTAATTGTTGGGCTAACATCTTGAAACTTTATAAAATAATCGCAACTATAATAAAAACATAGATAAACATTTTACTTGTTTCCTCTCTACTAAGCAAAAGGAGCTTTGGCTTTTTGTTTAACTATTCCCTAGACTGTTTGCAACCCAGACAGAGCTCTACTGTCTAATTAGAAAACATTGCAGAAAACACACCTGACTGGGAAAGATAATGAAATGCCTTTGCTAATCCTGTTCCTCTAGATAAGCACAATCTCCCCCTTTAGCAACATGTGTTCAACAATTAGCATAAATTTTTTTTTTAATCTTCTATCTTTTCAGTATACCATTATAAAACAGTTAGAAAGAGCCTGTTTGGGGCAAATAGTGTTCCTATTACGGTAACTATCCTAAATGCTAAATTAAAGGCTACATTACATTGGCTGATAAAACAAACTCTCTTGGCTCAAGTAACGTTACCATGTTTATTAGCTTTCCTTTTCAGTGAAAGGTATAGGCAGAAAAGCATATTTATTGTCTTGTCACTACCTTTATTCTCTGAATGAGAGGATAAGAAAGCTGTGGGAAAGAACATGGAATAATTAAATAATCCCTAAATAATACAAAGAAAGAAAGAGAGAAAGAAACTGTACAGGATGTGAGGGATAAAGTTGAGACCACAATTGTTCTAGCTGAAATGCCATTCTTTGCTGTGCTAGAAGCTATAGAGCTTTGTGACCCTTTCTGTTGCTGGGGAGAGGCAGCCCTTAGTCAGTATTTAGTGTCTTTTGCTGGCTCCAACACAGATTAGCCACAGAAGACTGGTTAGTCTGTTATTTGGTGATGAACATAACATGTTCTCATACTTGTCTTTGGAGTAATTTGCTAATTTTTCTAAGACATAGCGCAGTTGTGTGCGACTGGAATGAGATCAGCAGGTTGGTATAGATCTCTCTGTGCCTAGTCTTGGTGACAGAGGATACAAATGTATGAAGGATTGAGAATTTGTTGGGTGTTTTTTTTGTTTGTTTGTTTTGTTTTGTTTTGTTTACTTACTCCCTTAAGTATGGAGTGCTTGACTTTTCACTCTGAGTGTGCTGGAATGCAGTATGTGTTAAGAAACAGTCCTGAGGTGTCTGAGATGCCTTAGGTTCGTCATCCAGAAATCAGCATAACCGATCTCAGCAGCTGCTGAAAATGTTCGCTCTAGGAAACCTGTTTTTCATTTGGACTTTCATTTTTTTAAAATCTATTTCAGATGTACTTGCTTGCATAGTGAAGTGAAGTGAAATGGCTATCCCTGTACTTAGCTCAGTATTTACAAATTAAGGGGAACTGTCTGTTTTTATATGCCTGGCATCTGTAATGAGATCTTAAGACTGAGGGCTCTTAAAAAACTATTTTCTAAATAAATAGGTCATTTACCTGACTGTTTAAAAATAGGAATATTCTGACAGGTGTTTGCAATGCAGTCCTTCCTGGATAGGTCCTGGTGACAGTCATCCTGATCTAGTAATATTTGCAATATTGACACAATGAAGGCACGGCAAAAGAACCATAAAAATAACCGTATTATATGATAGTATAAACAGGGCTTAAAGTGTCTGGTCCTTTGTTTAAGGGAACATAAGAGCTTCACATCCTTTCTCCTCTTGCCCTCCAAGCAGGGAATGTGGCCATGTAATTCTCTGGCTGCTCTGAGCCTAGTTTTTCTCTTAAGACTCTATCAGAGAGGATGCTGCTTTCTCAAGAGAGCGGAGATGAAGAACACAGTTGTTATTCCCTGGAGTCTGTGAGGAAGCCCTAATTTTGCACCAGGGATATGCATGAGGCACGTGGTTTCCCAGAGATTAAGTTTCTTTTGGTTAAATGACTACTAAATGAGGCTTTACCCCTTCATCTTTTGCCTGTGGGATCTCATACTGTTATGCTGACGGAGATGGTCTTTTTCATACAGAGAATCCTCAGCAGCAGGGAGAACTCACGCAGTTGCCAAGTCACCCTCCATCATATTTGAAAAGTCATGGCAATCAGATGAAGTCCCCAGTGACTGGAGAAAGGAAACATCACACTTGCAGCAGGGGGAATTGGACTAGAAGATCTTTAAAGGTTTCTTTCAACCCAAACCATTCTGTTGTTTTAACAAAGTACATTCCTTTACAGTGTGCCAATTAAAATTTTTAATTTTCAGCCCCCACATTACCTTATATTTGTTTATATGCCTATCTGGAATAAACTTTCCTATTCCAGACTGCAGAACTAAAATCCATTGGGAGGAAAAAGCATCCAACCTTACAGCAAGTGTAGTCAAATGGCTTGTGGTCTGTAAGTCTGTCTCACAAGCCATTTTTGGGCCATTTTTTTGCTCTTTCTCTGACTCAATCCTAAACAGACCCAGTGGGTCTGAGTGGACTCAGAGGATTATTACAGATTATTACAGACAGTTGTCATTTACATAGTCTGAGCTGCTGAGGCCCCATTGCTGCCCTTAGGTACACAAGTCTGGCCATGGGAGGGAAGAACAGAGATTTAGTGTCGAATATTTAAGACAGCATCTATAAAACAGTGATAACTTACAGATGCCCATGTGTAGTGTTTGTGTTTATCGTATCGGTGTAATATGCCTTGCGTTTTCCATTTCTAATGATAAAGAAAGACATTGTGTGCAAGTCGTTTTATGGAGGGGCCACAGTCATGCCTGAGATGTGGATGGCTTAAATAATAGACAATAAACTTAAAAGGTTAACTTTCTTCCTAGAACCTCAAAATGCTTTCTGGGGTTGTGGCAGCAGAGAAGAAGGGATTTAGGTGGGTATTTTAAAAAGGAGCAAGGCTGAATAAAGCAACGATCAGGATTGCTGTTACATTTAAAAATTACTGTTGGTGGCACAGGATGGTGGTAGTTCAGTACAGCCACTCTCTTCAGAACTCAGTGACCTCTTTGGCTGTTTAAAGGAATGGTTCAGTTAAGGACGTGAACTTGAGTTGGGGACAAATCTCTTCTCCAATGAGAGAAACTGTTAAATCACTTCACCAAAATATTGCAGAAAAATTTGGAGTGGATAAATTCTAGTAAAATTTGGGTAATAGAGAGAAATGTCTGCATCGTGTTTCAAATGCAAGTATGGACTCTAAAAAATCTAGTGCTTCCATGATCCAGTTATTTTTCTACCTCTTTTACAAGGTATATTCCCCTCTTTCAGTGCCCTGAGTACTGTCTGCTCCTGAACCTTTGCAATAGCTGTTTTAGTTATTTCAAAGTTAGGTGTTTGTGCCGATCCTGCCTTTTATGGAATATTATCAATTTGTTCAGCCACAGTTGTTATAAATAACGTAATAGTCCACACTGAGTACATGCAGTTGGCAGAGGAAAGGAGAAGAGTGATACTGGATTCTTTTATCCATGGCCATGCTGGTTCTGAATAAGTTGTGTATTTAAAATGATCCTCTGAGCAGGCAGTCAACTTCACTAAAACCTTCCAGCTCCACATCTTTGAAGGCAGATTGTGAGGAGTAAAAGGGGAGCTGGGGGTGTTTAAGTCTATTAGCCAGTTGTGGTTATTTTCACATAGATTTTGGAGAGGGTCTTGAGTTTTTGTAAGCACTACCAGCAGCTTCACTGTTCCTAAACTGACAGAATTTAACAAAGTATGTAGAATCTGTGATGCCCTTAATATACTGGCACAATCCATCCTGTACCCTTCTTCAGGCTGTCCCTGCATGGACTCAAACCATTTATGGTTTTTGATGAGTTTTGTATTCATCACAGATTCATGTGCAGGAGTTGAAATATATATTCGTCTTTCACTTAACATGTTTTAAATACAGAGTTTGGGAGTGGCTTGAGGCAAGTCGAACCTTCTACTTTGCTTGAAGGTGGACCTAACTTGATGGCAGTTTTCTAAGTCCTTTTGGAGACTTTTTGGAACAATAAATCTGGGGATTGTGAATGTGTAAAGAGGCAGACAGTTGTAAATAGGAACCATTTTGTAGGTCGTTCTTTTTCTTTGTTTATCAAGGCCAAGCCTGAGCATGTCAGGCTCCAGCTTGGCATGCTTGAAGGATCAGGTTTAGACATGCTCAGGGATGACTGACTGTACAAGCAAATCAAACCTACTGGTAATTTAGCCATGTTCTTGGCGTATAAAACTACATCTCTGCTTGCAGAAATCGCAGTGTTTGATGTGGGTAGACCTAAGGATTGGAAGGAGAGACGTGGCGATCGCTTCTGCGTTGTGTTCAGTTATACACAAAGAAAACATTCTTCTCCCTGAAACACTTTGCATGCAACCTTATGTGTAATTGCAGTACTGTGGGAAATATGCTTGTACAGGTTTTCTGTAAACTTTAGGTTTTTTTTTTTTTAATTCATTTTCTTATCAGGTTTTAGGTAAGATACCAAATACTCCCTCTAGTGGCTGATATTTCAGTAAAGGTGTTTTGCTTTTTGGGGACGAAAATGATGAGTTGCATGTCAGGACTATTTGACTGCTAAAGCAAATTGATTTACAGACTAACTCTTCATGAGAGGGAGGCTAGCCTATCTGATTCTTGAGTTTTGTGTTGGCCAGTAACATGAAAAATACTGAGCTCCAAAGTCAGGAGTGAATAACCTCATCTGTTCATTCAAGAACTTCTGGTTTTCCCTGGTGTCAAGCAATTTCTGACATTGGTAGATTTCGAAAATGTAATAGGAGTGGAGAGAAACCATTGCATTTTTCAGGCCTTATCAAGTCACAGACTTGATAAAATGACAGAGGTGGCCTCTGGTGTTACGAGTTGCCGTCACACTAACAATGCTGGCAGAGGGTTTCATCAGCCGTGGTAAGCAATATCTTTATGGTGACTGCAGCGTGTAGCAGGAGTGCTTTTTTTGTTTGGGGGATTCTCAAAATAGGTCAGCCTGCTATAGGTCTGGGATGCAGTGACCTTCAGTGGACCGGAAGATAGGTATCATCTATTGGACTGAGTCCATAAAGATATTAAAAGAACATACTTGTAGCTGGATATGTGTTTTGTTCTTGTGCCTACTAATATTACAGTAAACAGCAAGAGCTCTTATTTCTTAGTGGGCTCGTGGGAGTATTCTCATTGAGATCAATGGAATTACTTGTGATTAAAACTAAGCATGCATATAATTCCTTTTAGGTTTTGGGTTTCAGACTAGTTTAAGAGCAAGAGAAGGGAAAGAAGAAACCTATTTTTGTGTTATGCATTATAGAGCATTGTTTTATATAGATATTTCAGTACAAACTTTGGTTACAGTCATATTTTCTAGGTGTCTGTTCTGTGTGGGATTTCCTACAGAGAAGAAGAGAGGCTGTAGTAATACCTACTTGTTACATTGCACTTCCTGTCAGTAGGTGTGAGAATCCTCTACAGAGAGAGAGGTTTCTGCTGTTCTGGAGCTGGGAGGACTGACCAGGAAAGGGGGTGTGCTTTGCTTGCTTTAGATCACCCAGTAAACTTCTTGGAGAAAGTGAGACTACAGCGTGGAAATACAGATTTCCTGCATCTGCTCAGCACAGCTCTGCATTCTTTAGGCCCTCTGAAGAAGTAAGAGCTTGTAGAAAGGAGTGCAGTAATCGGCAGGAAAATTCAGGGGCAGGTGTAATTGAGGAAGTATTTCAGAACATTTTCCTGTCCTCCGGTCATTGTTTTTAATGGAACATGAAAAGCTCAAAAAAAAAAAAAAAGAAAAAAAGAAGTGTAAGAGTCAGCACAAGACAGCAATATCTTTGTATGAAATAGATGTTCAAGCAGAGTCTCAGTTATTAGTGTTCAGACACTTAGCTGTGCAGAGACTTTACTCTGGGGGCTTTATTGCTCTGCAGGGAAGCCGAGGGACATGGTTCGTGGTCCACAGGGACCTGGCAGGGTTCAACTTTGTGATAGCTGTAGTGTTTTATGTGGGTGTTAAGTTAAAAGAAGTGGTGGAGGATGTTTCATGCCTTTTTTTTTTTTTTTCTTCTTTTCCTTTCTGAGTTATTACCATTTTTAGCTTTACAGGGGTTATTTTTCTCAGGCACAGATTGGGACTGTAGCAATAATATTGTTTGATCCCATGGAAAATTAGGATCTGTGAATTGTTGATAGCTCCAAAACATAGCTCATTCTCCTGAATAGACTTTACTCCAAAGTAATTGGCTTGTTGCTTGTTAAAATGCTCTTCTCTTCTTCTATTACTGCGCTTTCAAAAAGTATTAGAGCACATTAAAGCCTGAAAGAAATTTTGGTGGCGTTTTTTTTGTTTCTCTTTGGTTTAGCACTATCTAATTAGCCACATACAAACAGCCTTTGGTTAAAAAGTAGCTGTGATGAGGCTGCAGTTATGTGCAATTGTTTATTTACCCACCAGAAGTTTCACAAGACGTTCTGAAATTCACTCCAGAATAGTTCCTGGAAAATTATCATTATAAGTAAGGGTTTGCTTTTTTTTTTTTTTTTTTTAAGGGAATATTTTTATAATATCAAAAGCGGAGTCCTTCATGGAGTCCTTCTTAATTAATTTTCAGGTGCCCCAAAGCAGGCTCATTTCTTTCTTGGATAGTTTCAGCCTTAGCAGTGTATGTATATCAAAATGTAATTTGACTCTCAGTTTTAAACAAAATGAACCTCCCTGACCTATCTCAAAAGTGTCATTTGGCTTTGTTTTTCCTCTTTTAGCAACTAAATCTGAGCCACAAAGGGTGAATGCAGGCAAGAGAACAGGACAAAATGATCGTTCATACCCATGGATGTTCCTCACAGAACTTCTGTTTCGGTCCTTCACAGCGTGGAATATGTCACGTGTTAAAACCAGATCTTCAGGTTATTCTTTCAGTACTTCTCATGGTTTTGTATTACTTTTGTGAGATGGTTTCCCTTCAATTATGGAGTTGCAGGCTGTGGAAAGCAGCCATACTGAGATGGGAGTTAGGAGCACTGCAGAATCTCGAGTTAGCAGATTTAGCTTGCAGAACTGTGTTCTATTAAAAGTTTTCCTTCTGCTCAGGTATTAATGCTGCAGACAGCATATCTGTTACAAGTGCAGTCCTTTATGTAAAGGTGCTTGTTTGGCAGCTGTAACGCAGCATCTGGCCATATTTCAATATAACTATATCAAATTCAGCTTTGGCAGCCAGCTGGGAAACCATAATTTAATTGGTGAACCCGCATAAAAATGTGAAACAATGCACGTGTGTTGTTCAAATGGCATTTAAAATCCAGGAAGAAAAGTCCCCTCTGGCTCTTTCCACAGTGGTGCCAGTCAGGATGAGAGACTGTTTTCCGCCAGCAAACCTGTGTGAGAGTTGGTGCCTCAAAGTTATAACTCACTCAGCGGAGCCTGCATGCCTGCCAAGAGACTGTGGCCTGGGTTGTGATAGCCTGAGAGATGGGCAGGAAAGATGAAGAGGTGCTGGCAAGCGCTGACATTGAAGACTGTAATAAACAGCTTTCAAGGAATGTGTACGTGGTTCCTCTACAACTTCTAAGTGCTGCTGTTTTCCTCTGAAATGTGGAAACTGCAAATGGTCTTGCCAGGTTTTCAAGACAAATTCTGACTTTATGTTCAATTAATGCTTTGAAGAGAAGTAACAAAAGAGTGTTGGGTGTTGCCTTCCTGTCTGTCCATTTCTTGCAGAACACTTTTCTCTGTGTTGCAGCAAATGCAGAGCAAAAGCAATACAGCATGTTGGCATTCAAATAATAATTTTCTTTGCCTTCATTTTTACTTTGCCTTTTTCTTCAAGTCCTGCCTTTAATGAGGAGGATTCATGAGGCCTGTGCTGGGTCTGCTTCCAGGAGGTACTTCAGTACATGCAGAGGTTAAAGTGCCTAAATGGTTTCCTGCAGAACAAAGGGTATTTATGCCTCTGAATAGGCTGCTCAATTGGAGCATTTGTGAGTTTTTCCATACAAAAACCCCAACAGCAACAGAAGCGACTCTGTTCAGCTTCTGCTTTCCCTGCTCCAGGCAGATGTTTCTTGCTAAGAGTAGACAATGAGAGTAAGAGGTGGTGGCACAGGCCGTATCATGACATCCTGAGTTACAGCATCTGCCACTTCTCTGGGTATTTGAAATCAGAGAGTTAGGTCGGAAAGGAACCTCAAATTTTCAGCTTGTTGATTTTACAGTGACTGCTGCTGTCTGTCTGGTGTTCCCCTGAAAACTTCTGTTGAGGAAGGTTCTGCAGCCCTCATCTCTGAGTTTCACTCCAGTAACAGGGAAAACATTTTGGAGGATATCTAATCCTCAAGTCTATTCAAAGGGAGCTCTGGAAAACTTCCTCAGTCCAACCTGGTTTATACAGAAGAAAGGATCAGGCTGAATGCAACTGCCTGAAAGGGGCAAGACTTCGTATGGCCCCTGGTCAGTATTTCGGCTGAAAATGTATTTCAGTCAGCACATGCACGCAGAACACACATGTACCCCGTGTACATGCATATGTACATGGTCAGTCACACAGATCACAGACAGAGCACTCACAGAAGCACAGACAGCACCAGCAGTCTTGTCTTGCTGCCCTCTCTGACTGAGCAGGCTGCAGGTCTGCTAAATGAGAATATGTAAGTGAGAATATATGTGCATAAGGTGGGTCCCTCCAGCAGCCAGGCTCAGACACTTATGGTTCAACTTTTGACTATGCAAAAGTCAGCTAACCTTGACAAGAGTATTTTCAGATTAAATACTCATCTGTGAGTTTTCTGTTGCTCTTAGGATATGTGTGCACTTGAAGTAGCACACTTCAAAAGACCCAGCTGGCAGTGCTTCAGGAAAGCCTCCTGCATCGGTGTTATTACATGTGGCATGAACTACAAAATATTTTGATTTCTTACGTGAGTCACTCATTCATATCTTTGGGAACGAGGCTGTGAAAACTGCAGGGAAAATGCATGAGTCTTACTGAAATTCTTTATATATCATGAGAGAAGGTACTCCTTATCATTCTGTGATGTCTAGGTATCTCTTCTTCAGTAAAATTTTTCATGGCATAGTTCTAAAGTTCTGCCTTTTATCTTGCCTCTGCACTGACTTTGCATGGCCTTAGTGATGTTGCACAGAACAGAGGCAAGCCTCGCTTTCCTTAAGCTTACCTCAGTGAGTGTAAACAGTTCTGAGATGCAGAGGCTGAAGTCCCACTGTGATTGCACTGGGGAGGAACACACTTGCTGGGTGACTGATCCCTTTGGACATAGTCCATTGTTTGTTTTTCTGCTGAATATTCTTGTCCCACTGCTAAATTTTGCAAGAATATCTGGGTATGGAGCAACTATATATATTTATTTTTTTTTTTTACTTCAGAGTAGCCTAGATCTACTGCAGGAAATGCGCAGCAGAAGCACAGAAAGCTCAAGAGCAGAGGAGTGATGGGACAATGATATATCATGTAGGATAAATGATCCTCTTCAGCTGGATGCCTTTCTCAGCTCTACCTCTGTGTCGTGCAGGACTCATCTGCCTTGGTAAGAGGAGCCACTGGTGCTGGCTGTCGGTGGGGAGGAGCTCCCGCAGCAGTCGGCAGCCTCCATCCCCTGTACCCCACTTCAGAGGGCACCCCTGGTGAAGCTGGCTGGCCTGCCTGCAGCCCAGCCAGGGCAGGTGTTGCTGGGGTGTGGGAGGCATTCCCCAGTCACAGCGCCTGGAGCATGAAGGTCATCTTTTCCTAACCTTCTCACCAGCCCCTTTGCTCTTGTACAGCCCCTTAGGGAAGGGTGGGAAAAATGCTTTTGGACGTACTGTTATATCAGTTATAGTACATTTCTTTTTTTTTTTTTTTTTTTCAGTATGATGGGAGCCAAAGCCCAGCAGCCTTGAAAATTACTCTGAAATCTTTTTTGTCAAAGCTTTAACTGAGGTCACTGATAGTAAGAAAAAAGCATGAAAGGCAGGCACAGCAGTTTATGATTTGGGCTTCCTGCTTCCTCAGTTTTTTGCTTGAAAGATAACTGTAGCATGTAAAGGTTTGAAATAAGAAGTAAATTTTTATATATTCATCAGATGAATATTTTCTATTCTGTGCTTACCTGGTTTGTAACAATTCTGAAAAACACCTAATTTACTTTTCTCCCTGAGCAGCTGCAGATTTTGTTGTCTGAGCAAAATAAGGGTAATAAAACGCTGCAGCAGGGATGCAGACATAGCAGTTTTTCTCTTAGCTATGTGTGTAAGCAGTGATTCTGTAATATACATTTGGTAGGTGTCTCTCGGTATGGATACGGTGTTAGCCTCCAAACCCTTGACCACCCTTGACCTGGACCAAATGGCTGGTTGCTAAGGCAACAGGTTGCATAGTAACAGTTTTTGTTCTTAGGTTGAAATAATCTTGCTTGTCTTAAATATTATCTTTGGGGAGGTCAGAAGATGTTCATCAGATGAAACTAGGAAAGTTTTTTTTTCAAAGGAGAGGCAAAAATATTGATGTTCAGCAAACCGAGCATCTGCAGAGAGATGTTCTTTGTTCATTGAAGAACGTAGTCATCTCCCCCACTTTATCCACTTTGTTGAAGCAGAGGTCAGCAGCTCAACAGCAAAAAAAAAAAAAAAAGCAGTTCTTGGAAACGAGATGGCTGTAGGAGCTTCAGGGGAATTTGTTTGCTGTGTGACTCCAGCTCCCAATCCAGCTGAAGGCAATAGCCAAATATTAACAGCTTAACACTCTACTAACCTTGAAAATTTCTGAACGTAGAGTAAGCTCCTGTTTTCAAACTGGACTACTTCTGAATTCTGCTGACCTGATCCTGATGCACACTTGGAGCCCTTTATGAATATAAATTTTAAAGAGTTGCAACCATATACTTCAGAATAGCAGTATGATAACAGAAAGACTAGGGAAAATGTGGGTCCTCCCTGGAAGAAAATGGAAGACCTGGTTAGCCGGGATATGGAAAGGCTGGGGTATATAATGACTTTTTTTCCTTGGTCTTCATTGGCAAGTGCTCCAGGCACACTGCCTGAGTCTCGTAAGGCAAAGGCAGGGACTGAGAGAATGTAGATGTTTTTGAACCTGGCCTTCTCCTAGGGAACCTGGAAGTGCACAAATGCATAGGGCTTCTGAGGGAACTGGCAGATGGTGGACCTGGCAGGGCCAATAGTTCCTGACATATTTTATAGCCTTCTATGATGGGATTATAGTGTTGGTGGATAGGGAAGAGCAACTGATGGGACCTACCTGGGTTTGTGCAAAGCATTTGACACTGTCCTGCATACATCCTTGTGTCTGAACTGGGGAAACACGGATTTGGTGGAAAGTTAGCTCAGTGGATAAGAAATTGATTGGTTGGTTGCACTCGACAGCACTATATCCAAGTGGAGACAAGTGGTGAGGAGTATTCCTCAAGGGTCGTTCAGCCTGGAGAAGAGAAGGCTCTGGGCAGACCTTATAGCAGCCTTCCAGTACCTAAAGGAGGCTACAAGAGAGCTGGAGAGGGACTTTTTACAGGGGCCTATGGGGTAAGAAAAGGGAGAATGGCTTTAGATTAGCCATAAGGAAGAAATTCTTTACTGTGAGGGTGGTGAGGCGCTGGAACAAGTTGCCCAGAGAAGTTGTGGATGCCCCGTCCCTGGAAGTGTTTAAGGCCAGTTTGAGTAGCGCTTTGAGCACCCTGGTCTAGTGAAAGGTGTCCTTGCACGTGGGGGGTGGGATTGAATCTAGAGGATCTTTAAGGTCTTTTTCAACCCAAGTTGTTCTATCATTCTCAGTTGAAATACAGAAGTGAGTCCTGCGGAGAGACATGAAGATGGTCAATGGCTCGAGGAGATGATGAATGAGGGCAGGCATAGGAAACTCAGTTTGTCCCACTTCCAGAAAAGAAGGGTAAAGGGGATTATTACTGCTGCCTACAGCTTTCTGGTGGGAGCATGTAGAGAAACTGGAGCCACACTCTTTTGGGAGGTATGCTGTGAAATGGCAAAAGGCAACACAGGAAACTCTTATGCAGATGCTAAGAAGAAGTTCTCGTTGTGAGAGCAGTCAAACACTGCAGCAGGGGCCTGAGAGGCTGGAGGATTGCCAACCGTGGGGACAATCAGAGCTCAGCATGGCCCTGGTGCAACTGAGTAGGGTTTGGATCCAGTGACCCCCTGGGCCTCCTCACAGCTGAGATAATTCTGAAAGTCTTGGTCTCTTTCTCTTTGACCACAGAGAAAAGAAAATGTTACAGAGCCCAGATCAAGACTCTGCCTGTGGTTGGTACTGAAAAGAACTGGGGTTGTGTGGTTATATTACCCTCCTTCCCCCCACCTCTCTCTCAGCCCTCTTTTCTCTGGTGAACAGCGTCATCACGTTATACCTCAAGTATTTGGTAACGAAATGTAACTGTAATGCCCATAGAGGACTCTTCAATATATCATTGATTTCTTCCTTTACATTAAACATGCTGCTCTGTGTTTTATCTTTGTACCCTTTTGGCATATATAAAGTGAATGGAGTTCAGCCCTGACAGGAATATAGGCAGGAGCTTATAGGAAAACAAAATCCAGACAAGCCATGTGATTGGAGAGGGGGTCTTTTTTTTCCTTTGTGCCAGTTGATGTAATTTCTCAGCAGCTGTCAACCTCTCACACTGCCAGAGCAGTCACTTAAGGCTGTGATGCTACACTGTCCATTTATCCATTTCAGTCTCAGAAGGATGTGAAGGGCTGCAGTAAATCTAAACAGTCCAAAGAGTTCACTCAAATGAAGGGATTGGCAGTGGTGAGAAGGAGAAGACAGAAGAAACAGAGTTTGAAGGGGTGTTTTTATGTGATGGAAGGAATAAAAAATGCAGAGGATGTGACCTGACTTGTTTTAGGCCGTTTTTCATGTAAATCTCCAATTACTTTACAAAGTGTTACTAGTCCTCAGCGTGCTGAAGCAGTACAGGTTTGAAAGGTTATACCAGTTGCTCAGTGCTTCTGCAAATCAATAGCAAATCAAAACCAACAGAAAAACTTATTACCCTTACCCAGCAGCCTGGCCAGTGAGTGCAATACCTGTCTTGCCCTCCACATTACGCAGTTGTGGCAGGAATGTGCATTTGGGAGATGTAGATCTTGAGGACATGCCTGCTTGTCATTAAAGAGTTGGCAGAGCTTCCTTTGGGCATGGAAATGTCAAGCAAGTATCTTGGCCAGGTTATTAGATGGTTGGTTACAGCCTGACATTGTAGGACGTGCCAGTGGTTACGTGGGGGAAGAAAAGACACTCTTTGCTTCCTGTCCCAAAGTATTCCAGCTATGCTGCTGTGCTCTGGGACTGACTGTGTGGCAGGCCGTGCTGCAGACACTCAGGAAGTCAGCAGGGTTTATATAAAGCTCTGCTGGTTTTGCAGAACCTTTTGGCTCCTTTCCAGGCTGGAAGTGGCAATATAAATAGAAGAATGTCTCACTTTTGAAGCCTGCCTTCTATTCACGGAAAGGAAGAACTTTGCTGGAGCTGTGATTTAATAGCTGTTAAATACAAGTCTCAAGACCAGTCCTTTGACAGGCTGAACCACCTGACCACGTTTCAATGGGATTCAAGTGAGCTCAGTAGCATACAGCATCACATCTCTGTTAGCTGTTGCTGACACCTGAATAAGGTTTGGCTGTATGAAAGCAGGGTTCAAGAATAACCCATCCTCCCACCTTTCCTCGCAGATGCTTTTCTCCCTGCTAAAAAACCCCAAACAAATGTTGCCTTTCTTTTCCTTTTATTTTTTTTCTTTTGGACAGATTAGCAAAATGTTTGGGACAGTAGTGGTTGGAGTTGGAATTGCTGGCTTAGCACGAATCCGAGACTTGATGAATCCGATGCCTTCCAGCCCTTCTGAGCACCTGAAACTCCTTGGATTCGTATCCAGGTTAGAAATTTCATCTTAGCATGTTTCATATGTATATCACAATGTTTCATTTTTTTCTGGTGTGCGTGTTTTTCCAGGTGGAGGACAACTATCTGAGGAGGTCAGGGATGAGATACAAAGTTTTATTTTTCTCTTATAATTAAGGCTGACTGAAAAGGGAAAGTTTATGCAAGTATGCCTGTCATTCTGAGTGGCAGCTCAGAAATGAGCACAGAAAGCTTTGCAACAAGGAACGAATGGGTTGCCTTAGTGAAATACCTTTCAGAAATTACTAAAATAAAAACTGAGAGATGTTCTTGCTGCAGGATCTGTATGATAAGAAGAAATTGCAATTCTCTCTGACTGAAATGTCCTATAGGTTTAAGGTAGTGCAGACAACAACTACATTAATGACCTGGTGTCTGAATAACATTTGTAGAAATGTTTTAAAAAATAAGTTTTACAGAGTTTAAAAAAGCTTTTTTTACAAAAAACATATGCTGTAAAACTCCTAGTACTCCAACTTCATAATAAAATTGTAATTTTTTTTTTTAAGCCAGGTATTGAACCTGTAGACACCTTTAAAGAAAATCCCATGATTTAGTACATACAATAAGGTTGCTTCTTAGAGATCAGCAGTTTTTCTCACTAGACTGGAGCTGTAGAAATTTAGTATGTATTTCCTCTGAGCGTTCCTGCTACACTCTCTGCCCCATTACAGTGGAGCATAAAAGTTTTAAATAGTTAGGCAGTACATAAATGGATCTCAGATTATGAGTGTATATTCAGTATTTAAATCATGAAGGGTTGTTTTGAGACTGAATGGACTCATTAGGTCACTCCCTTTATCTCCCTGCCAAATACACTTCTGTCCTCTGATGCCTCTGCCAGTGCTACAGCTGGCCTTGAAGAGCACTGAAAATAGGGTTTCCACTACCTTTTTTAAGAAACACTGCTGTTGAAATGCATGGATCACAGTCATCTTGCTTGTATCCCAGTCACACTCAAACATTACCTGTCTGCTTTCAAGTCCTGCTTGTGGCCTGCTTTCATGCCTTCTGTCCCCCCTCCCGAGACAGTGTCAAGGTGCCTGCTCCAATCTTTAGTAATGCAAAGGGCTTTTGTGGGGAGTGTGTGTGTTTCATTTTCAGCTGGAGATGTGCTCAAGTGGCCAGCCAGAAGGGCTTTCCCCCTAGCACTGACATGCTGTGTGTGTTGCAGGGTGTGAGCCATCACAGCCAGGCATCTGCTTTGCCCTTCTGCTGCTTGTCTGTACTTGTAGTTGTGCGTGGCCCTGCCAACTCAAGTGCTTTTGCCCGCTTTGTCCAGGACAGGGGGGAGAAGTTCTCCCATAGGAGCACAGTGCTCTTTTAAGTCGCTCTTTTACAAAGGCTCTTTGGTAATGATGCTGATTAAAAACCAAAATGCCAGAACCAGAAAGCACTTTACACTTCAATAGCAGGCCAGTTTCTGTACTGATACCACCACCTAGACACTGGCACATCTGTTTGGTTTTCTTGTGAACTCCACTTTTGTCTATAAGTGCTCACACTCTTCCTGGATAACTAAGCTGCCTTTGTTATACCCTGGTTGAGCTCAGTGAGACAGTGGTCCATTGGAACAATTTTTAAGTACTGTTATACAACATGCAGTTGTGAAGAATAGACTGTGACAGCTATACTCTGGTTTGTATTTATGCTAAATATGCAGGAGAAGTTTTGGAAATATCAATGAGGCCAAGCAGATTAGCCTGGAAGATGCTCTGAAAAGCAAAGAGATCCATGCAGCCTTCATCAGCACAGAGAACAGAAGTCATGAAGAAACCATCAGGTATTTTGAGGGATTTTCCCTTCCTTTTCACACCCTTTCCTTTGTATTTTAGAAGCACAGAGGAACTGTGTTAACTGTTGCAAGAGAGGATGTTGCAGAGACACTGGAAAAGAGACTGCCAGACTAGAGGCCTGAAATGAATGATAGTGAGTTCCCTAGAGCGCCCAATAAGCCCTGGAAGAGAGTGGGATTTAAGATGCATTCATTTCCCAAGTAATTCCATTTGCATACATCTAGGCCTGTGTTTGATGGACAGGCAGCTTAAAACAAGATTCAAAGCCTTTCCTCACAGATTATAGAGCAGAACGATGTGACAGTGCCTCCCTCCAGCTACTTGGGTGTCCGTAAGTTAGAAAATGCTGTGGCATTTTAGCGACTTGATATAGGTGAGTGAGGGAATTCTGTGGAAAAAGAAGACTTAAAACCCAGTTTCCCTGCTGTTCAAATGTGTAATGTAGCCACTACCCCATCCTTGCTAGGAGATTTTCCATTTATTTCTGTTACTCCATATTGAGCACTTCTCCTTATGGAGCTGGTTGTGGGAATGAGAAGCAACTTGCACAGCGGTAAGAGATGATTACAATAAAATTCTCTTTAATGGCTGGTCTTTTATCCCTTTCAGAATGTTTTTAGAAGCTGGGAAGCATGTCCTTGTTGAGTACC
This sequence comes from Empidonax traillii, assembly GCF_003031625.1. Classification (NCBI taxonomy): domain Eukaryota; kingdom Metazoa; phylum Chordata; class Aves; order Passeriformes; family Tyrannidae; genus Empidonax; species Empidonax traillii. Next base: position 76,960 of record NW_020955986.1, on the reverse strand, counting down.
CCATGGCTTTGTCTGCTAAGGCAGCCCATGAGCTCTGGGAGATGGCTGAGCAGAAAGGTAACACATTTGTTCTCAAGAGTGTAAAGTACTACCTGTTGGGTAATATCACAGGCATCAAACTGAAAGGCAAGTGTCCAGCCTACTGTAAGTCATCACATGCAAGAGAGTATTCCTGTCTCAGAGATGCGCAAATCTAGGATTTAAGGCATGTGCCAGTAAGGAAACAAATGTGAATGCTCAGAGTAAGGTACTTTTGCCCTCACAAAAACATACTCTCTGTTTGTGACATTGAGAATGCAGTTAAAGAAGGAACCTTCTGTCACAGTGATAGTAAAGCACTTGGTGAGTGCAGCCATTGGGCTTGAGCAGTTCCCTGTCCTCTCTTTCCCTCAAAATAAAACTGTGAACACCTCTCCTAGCTTCTAGCATTTGTGATGTGCTGGTCACACACAGCTGCTCATGCTATTGCAGGGCAGCAAGGCATCCCTGTCTGAAAGACAATTTATCTCTAAGCAAAATATTTTTATTTCTGGGAAGTGTGTGGTCCCATCCCTGTGGTGACAAGGGTCAGAAGTTGGCAGTTCATTTGAGGTCGGTGGGGATGAAAGGAGCTGCAAGGGAAAGAGCAGTGGTGGGTGGGAGTGGAGTGCCAATTATTTGGGCGAGTTGCACTATTCATACCACTGCTTCTTAAAATTTTCCTCTGTGGCTTTTGTCCTGAAACACTGGAGGTATAGGATTTCTGCTTTGCTGTTTGCCTGTACCAACACCACTTACTGTCGTGTTGCTCGCCAAATGCTTTCCCATTGAGCAGAATTTATGCATTTTCTCTTGAAGCAGCAGCAGTTGCTGTTAGCAGCCTAAACTGAATCTCCTGGAAATCTTCCAGAAAAACACATATTGAATGAGGGCCGCATTCAACTCGTGTTGCATAACCTTTATTCCAAAGAAGCCCAATTAATTGCAATGGAGGGAGGTACTCCTTAACATATTGTTCCAATCTTGGTCTGAGCATTATGCTATTTTTTCCCTTCCTTTTTCTTTCCTACTACCCTGGGAGGGAAAATGCAGAACAGGGAAATGTGAGGGAAAAGAGGCCAAGAATTAATCGACCCGTTACTCTGAAGACTCATGTTTCAGCCTTAGTTGAGTATTGGGTTTCATTACACAGTTTCTGTTAAACATTGTGGCTGCTGTTCCTGTAGTTTTTATATTTGCTGTCTTCTGAAAATCCTTAACCCAGATTGATGCCTCAGCACAGGGCGTATGTTTGATTTTCTTCCTGACATCACTTTGCCAGCCATGCATGAGAATGGCATGTGAGAGTGAGTTCCCACTGGTGGTTAGTGAAGCCTTCACTGTGTAGACATGCCTTTGATTCACACAGAAAGCTTTTATTTAATCTGTCCTAATTTTTGGCTTGGTTTTTTTGTGTGTGTGTGTGTGTGTTTTAATTTATTTTTTTTTTTTTTTACTGGCAGATAAAGTGCTCCATGTGGAGCACATTGAACTTCTTACTGAAGAGTACAAGCAGCTGAAAAAAGAGGTGGCTGGGAAAGACCTGGTGAAGGGAACGCTGCATTTCACAGGTCAGTAGCTGTGAGGAAATCAAGGTACATCTGGACTTGTCTGCCTGCTCCACAGGAATGCCAGTCCCTCCAGGCTTCAGTCAGTCCTTTTACACAAGGCTCTGTCTATAAACTGAGTAGGGACAAAGGTATCAGTTCTGGATATTTCCATGAAATAATGGAACTGTCTGGAAAGCAGCTTTGCCTTAACAGTACAGACTGTTGCTTTGCTACTCTCTTTCTGCTATCTGGTGAGGGGTGCCTTGGTGTATGGAGGAGAGAGCACTCCTTCAGACCTTCTGTACCCTGGTGTGAGGGACAAATTTCTCATTCATACTGGTCTTGGAGAGGAGGTTGAGCGCTCAGGAAACCTTTTTAATTTCTAGGGGAGACCTTTAGTCTTCCGTACTGGTGTTTGGCCCCAGAAGAGCTTGAAGAGATTTTTTTAGCTGTTTTTTTTCTCCCTGCTTTATACCCTTGTTGAATATACATGTAGTCTCCTGTCCTCAGCACGTCCTGAAGGGTTTGTTGTGTATGTACTTTGTGCAGCCTTCTCTGCCACAGGTCACCAACTGATCCATTTGAAGGCTGACTGTGTTGGCTTCACTACTCAGTCCATCCACTCATGGCCTTTCTACAACCAGATCTCTAAGTCTACAACTCTGCAGTTTCTTCATCCTTTCCTATGCAGAAGGCATTATTCTTCTTCCTATTTCTCAAGAGTTTCTATTATGTTGCACCAGGTAGTGTCCTTGATGAAAACAAATCAGGATTCCCAGCTTTCAGTGGAATTGCCCGACTGACTTGGCTGATTGACCTCTTCGGAGACCTCACTGTCACCTCTGCCACCAGAGAAAAGCAGAAGGAAAAGAATTATTCCAGAATGACTGTTCACTTCCAGACAGCAAACAAGAAGTGAGTAATAGCTGTGGCAGCAGATGAGCCGGGCTCCTCATTGTCTACAGGAGTTCTGTATCCTCTCTTCCTCTTGTGGAAACAATGGTTGGATGTTGACATGAAAGTGTACAAGAGAAAACTCTTTAGATGATGCGTTTTATAGTATTGAGTTTGATCTCCTTTTTAGTATATGGTGACAATATCTTTTCTTTCAAATAGGATATTTTTAATGGCCTTGCTATAAAATAACATGTTTTAAAATACCTTAGGACTATGAAGTAAGTCATCAGTGTTTCAAACCGTGGATTAAGTATTCACCTTGGTCCAAAGTCTGGTAAAAACTCTCAGGTTTGGTCATTCTGGACCATCTGTACAGAGTTTGTCCTTTCAGATAGGTTGAAGTTACTGATTATGACAGATTAATGTGTGCTATAGGTGCAACTCGAGAATTATCTGATGTGAAAAGGTATGGAGAAGTTACCCAAGCTCTGTGTGTTTCCTAGGAGGTAGGAAGAGCGATGGAACAATTTGTTCCTTTCTTTTTACTCTCGTTTTCCTGTTTTTCTATATAGCATGCTCTGCCTTTGACATAGATGACCCTTTATAGGCATATGACAAGAGACATACTGAAAAGACCGTGGAGAGCAGGGGAAAGTAAGACCCCATGGGAAAATATTCTGGCCTATGTTCATTTGTAACAAATAGCCCTTTTTTTTTGTTGCACACATCTTGCTAGAACTCTTAAAAAAAAAAACAAACCCAACACAGAATTTTAGAAAACTGTTTTGGTAAAGTAATAACCTGAAGGACTAGTATTTGGGGAGTGAATAATCAGGGCTCCTTTAAACTGTTAGTTTCACCACGGGTCTTGTAAAGCATTTTATCAGCCACTCCTACAAAGCTCAATGGTGTTTATCTTGGAATTAGCATCTTGTTTTAGCAATCTTTCTCTCTCTTTGAATAAAACATCATTTCCAATTCCTTTTAAAATGCAGTTGTGAGAGGAACAGAAGTCTGTATACAAGCTCTGTTTACCCTCTTAGCAATTTGCTAGTAACACAAGTAGCTGTAAAGATCTGGATAGAGTGAGATTTTGAACTAATTCCAGCAGGTGGAACTAGCGGGTGGTTTAAACATTTCCCTCTCTGTCCTGTCTCCTGGGTAGTCCTTAGCTGCTATTTATGATATTTTGCTGGATACAGAACTGTTTCCGTTTTACTTGTTGTTTTTTTTTTACCTGCTCCACACCACTAACCAATACTTGCTTTTCTTAGGCCTGGATCAGTGTTTTGTCACCGTGAGTGTTTTAATGACTTTGGGGACAGTCAGTTTTACGCCTCTGGGATAATTCATGCCAGTTGGAAAGTTGCATAGCGTTCCTGTATTCTGTTTAGTGCTGGGGCTGTATTTCCTGCTGACCTTCCCCTGCTGACGTCAATGGAGTTACTGCAGCAGACAGTTTGGCCCGCTCTCTTGTCAAGTGAGGTTATGGGCCAGCAGCAGTGGTGGTGGTGGTGTTACAGCCCTGATTTGCCCAGTCTTTATTTTGCTGAAGGATGGGAAAGGTCTGCACACCTTTTCTGAGAGCTATCCCATCCTTTTGTGAAAGACAGGAGTGCACTAACCTTGAGAAAACAGGTTCATTCGTCCTGTTTTCTGCCTTGGAAAATACAGCAGGTGCAGAGTGCGGCAGCCTGTGTTCTGCTTGTTAAGCAGGGATTTGTGCAAAGGGTATATAGCCTGTCTCTGCTGCACAGCCCACCCTGGCTGCTTGTCTGTCTCTGGGTGGATTTTGGAGGTGTGTGTTAATGCCTGGCACCCAGCTATTTGAGAGATGACCTCTGCCTCTGTTGTGTTTCCAAGACAGCTGAGCTGACAGCCTCTCTGTGAGAGAACATTGAGCAATCCAGGAAAAGCCAAACCTCTACTGCCAGCACGTCTGGTTTGGGACTGACTGCAGTTCCTGTCCCAGGATTACAGAGCTTGGATTCAGTAAATGTCAGAAATCAATTTTTAGTGCAAGCTGGAGAGATAATGATTTGGGCAACGTCTGTTTTGATGTTAACCAGGGGTAGGGTCCGATTGTCTAATCCCCATCCAAGCTAAGGGAGACCCTCATTGACTGCATGATAAATAAAAAATATTGGCATTTTCAAAGTGTGAAAAGGAAAATTTTTAAAAGAAATTGAAGACATATTCTGACAATAAACATTTTAAATTATGTTTTTATGGGCATCTGAGCTTACAGAGTCTAATAAAATAGCTTCAAATTGAACATTCATAAAAAATAATGTAATACATGCTTTCTGCAGAAAGTTGCTGCATACAATATTAAGCTGAGTGTACCCAGAATTCTTTCGAGCATGAAGCTTCTTCGTTCTTCTGGACGTACAAAGAATGTTTGCTTCATTTTGGTTTATTGAGCTAACACAGTTCAGCAAGGGCCACTCATTATTTGAGGAACCAGGGAATCAGAAAAGCAGAAAGTCTCTTCCCATCTCTGAATAAAATGTAGCTAGGATAACTCTGCCAGAAAGACAGAAAGTCAGGATGGTTTCTTCTCTGCAGGCTGTTTGCTTTGCAGAAAGTCAGTATAAAGGTAGTTTGTTAATGCTGGAATAAATTTTCTTTTTCTTCTTCGTCTTTAAATATCCAACATATTTAATGTGGCCTTATTCAACTATCAAAAATGTTGGATTTGTTGCTTCTAAGTAACACTACTAACAATTCTAAATAACTAAATACATCTGTAGCCAGACAATACTCTGATACAAATCTTTAACGAAAATGGGTAAATTGTCTATGAAAAACGCAGCAGCCCTTCACAGTTTGCTGACATAAAATATTAGCCTGTTTCTTAAGCTACAAAATTTGCTTAAATAATGTGTGGACTTACAACATATCTTTATAGCAAAATAAGAGAGCAATTTTAGACTAGAAGTTGTTGTAATTAAAAAGAATATGTTTTGATTACCAATCAAGTAGCATCAACCTCTCTTTGGGAAGATGACTATAAATCCAATTGCAGAAGGAGATAAATCTATTAGCAAACCCAACATTTTCCTGCTCACTGATCTGAATCAGTCATTCTAATCATTTTGATTAAATTCTGCCTGCTCTGCATGATTGTGCTTCTGGTTCGGTGGTTTAGCCAAGCTAGAGCAGAAGGCGTACACTTGAGCCTGATCACTGGTGTGCATCTGCTCTAGATCACCCCAGAGAGGTGACCCTGCGCTGACAGGGCCTGGTTTGGATCATATTTGTGAACTCCTTGCTATTACATGATGGAGATCTTTGCCTATGCCTGCCCGGTGGTTTCTTCATACCTGCCTACCTTGGAACGGCAGCTTTGAATAACAGTGACCTGAACCCTCTGTGGCTGTTTACTATCACAGGAATATAAAACCAGCTCTGTCAAGTCAGAGCGAAGCATCGCTTGCTCAGCAGCCTCTGACCCAGATCAACAGCCTTAACCTCAGGGAAGGAGGATGAGAACGCAGAAAGCACTGGGTGATATGGCCCTCAAGCGCCCTTCTGGCTTGCAGTGACATGTAGCCTTGAGACTTCCTAAAACCCGTGGTGTCTTTTCATTTATTAGTCCTCTGAGGATTTTTTTGGTGTGTTCTTGCAGGCTGTGATGTAGGTATTTTTTTTTTTCTCTCCAGTTGTTTTATTCTGTTCAGGTGGGTTCGTCTGGTTGTACTTGGTTTTTAGAGGGGGGTGTGGTGTGGCAGTACAGGTGAGCAAAGAATAATTGTGCAGTGATGTAAGTATAAAAAATGAATCCTAAAGTATGAAAGATGAGAGATGCAGAATCATTAAGCTGATCGCTCTGCAGAATGCATTCAGGGTAGATTGACAAGGACTTTCCTTCCGGATCTAATGATATTGAAGATTTAATGGGCAGTACTTGGAGACAGAATTTGTTCTTCCAGGCTATTGATGCCTTCATAATTTGTGAACGGCAGACTATGGTGGGCCATAAAGGACTGTGGAAGGGCCATCAATAACCGAGTAAGAAAAATAATGTGCATCCTCTAAACACGGGCAGCAGTGAGTGCTGATGAATGAGCTGCGGAAAGGTAATGGCGTGGTTCAGGCAGTTGACAAAAGAGCAAGGAGGGAGGATTGTGGCTGTCTCTAGTGTTGAGGACCATTCCTCAAAGTCTTTGCAAGCATTTGCAGTGTTGCATCAGAGAGTCTGCTGAGAACCCTGAACTGATGCAGCACGTCCCACGGCTCCTCTTTCCTCAGCCAGTATGGGAAGTTGGGGGCGAAAGTGCGAGCTGTGCAAGTCAGTAGACAGTACCATCAGTGCTTGGTTTAGAGACTGTAGCTATCAAGTTGGCATAAGACAGGACTCTGCTCTGATTAAGAAAGACCAGCCTGAGAACTGAAATAGGAAGAATTGTCATTTTCTGCTATAATTTTTCGGAGCTCAGTGCTCCCGGTGTAGAGAAAAACGTATTTTCAAAGTTCAGAGAGTATGGACGCTTGTGTCTGTGTGAGTGAACTTGCCACCTGTCCAGCTCATCAGAAAGAGATGAGGTTCAGCTCACACTGTAGCAGCTGCAGGTACATCATTATTTACCTGAACGACTTAAATTTATTCTTGCTGAAGGAATGACTAGCCATTGAGGGCCTTGTGGGATTAGCTGTGATTGAATCATGCACAAAATACTTGAATGTTTACCTGCACTTTTCATCCAAGTCCACAAACAAACAGATTAAACTTCCCTCTTGCCTGTGAGCTGGCTAGACGTTGCTGGCTTCACTTTGTGCATGGGGAAAACAAATCTGGAGAGAGCGTAGATGGTGTGCTGGAAGCCATGGCATGATGAAGTGGCAGAGTTAAGACTATTACTTGCTGTTGAGCTCTGTAAGCACAAGACATGTTTTTCAGAACACGTTGCCTGAATATGCAGTGATTGATATTTAAAAACGGTGCATTTATTAGAGCACTTTCTGTAAATATTGATAAAAAAGCACATAGAGCTGTTGATTCCATTTCTTAATAAATACTCTTGCTCTGTTCCTTCACACTAGACCTCTGACTTGGATTGAAGAAAGGGGACCAGGGATGAGACGTGAAAAGAAAATCAACTTCTGTTTCACAAGTGGTTGCCTGGAGAACTTCCCTCAAGCCCCGAGGTCTTCTGTGGGCCTTTTCATGCAGGATCAGAACCTCTTTGCCAAAAAACTGCTGGGCCAGGTATCCAAGGAAGAGCTGGCTGCTGAGAAATGGAGAATTTTGAGGTGCCTTGACCTTGCTGAGGTGATCCAACAGTACTGTGAAGAGCCAGAGAAAATCTATTCCTGAGGCTGCTCTTAGGGAAGCAAGAACATGGCAGACAGAAAAGCTGTAGGGGTAGAACTCACTGTTGCCATCAAGCAGTTGCTGTTTCTGTTTTATTACCTTGTTTTCAGTTACTTGTGATTCCTAGACTGACTCTCTGACTGGGTGATCTGGAGAGCCTGGGCTATACCATGTGCCTTCTGGTTTGCAGCAGAACAAAGCAGCATTCGCCTACACCGATGCATTGCTGTCCTTTCAGGTAGATAGGAACCTAGCAACAACGGGCTTTCTTGTGGTTCAGTTGGAAATATCCCTGAGAGCATTTCCTGGAGAACTGTAAATACTATACATAATTTTTCTCTTCTGAGATGTGTTCCCCCCACTCCAGATACGTCTGAAAATGAGATGTGTGTCGATAGTATTCATGTGCTATTTTCTAGAAAGGAGTATTATCTACAATGAAGTTCTTGTTGAGTTTTCCACCTCTCTACTTGATATGCAGGGCTTGTGCCACCACAGTCCTGGCCTTTTCTTCCAGATGCCCTGAATTGTTCTGTGCGTTTGCTCCAACTAGTTGTTAGGTTTGCGGTGCTTTTGTGTGTGGTTTCATTTTTTGGGGACGTGGGTGGTTTTCACAGTGGAAGTCATCTGCCTTTAAATAGAATCCATATTCGTATCGAACCAGAATAGGAGAAAAATCTTGTCCCTTGACAGTTGCCATGTTAGTTCACTCAGTTTCTCTGGTGTCCTGTGCCAGCATACAAATCTTTTCCCAACTGAGATTAGGAACATGTATTCAACTAATGCTTTGCCTGCCTGCTTTCTACTGAATCTAAATATTTTTCTTCTGTTGTAGTGGAAGCAGCATATTATTGTGCCTCGTTTGTGTTCTGTATCTAATTCAGCATGTGAATGGATAACAGTGAAAAATAATAAATATCCTGCCTTTAAGGAAAAAAAGTAACTAATGTGCTCCTGGAAACAGAGAAGTTCATTAGAAATAGTGATAAATTTAGAACAGAACTGTAGAAAATGGAGCAATTTGCAAAGATAGCCATGCAGTTATGTCGTGGTTCAACCACAGCTGGCAGGTAAGCACCACGCAGCTGCTTGCCTTGTGGGGTAGGGAAGAGAATCAGAAAGGTAATAGTGAGGGAAAAAAAAGGTGTGTTGAGATAATGACAGTTTACCAGGTAAAGCAAAAGCTGCATGTGCTAGCAAAGTGAAACAGGGAATTAATTCACCACTTCCCACGGGCAGACAGGTGCTCAGCCATCCCCAGGAAAGCTGGGCTCAGTCGTGCACAGGGGCTACTTGGGAAAACAAATGCCCTCATTCTGAACTTCCCCCCCCTTCCTTCTCCTTCCTCACCTTTATATGGTCAGCACGACACCCTGTGGTACAGGATACCCCTTTGGTCATTTAGGGTCAGCTGTCTTGGCTGTGTCCCCTCCCAAATTCTTGTGAACTCCCAGCCTACTTGCTGGCGGGATGGGATGAGAAGCAGAAGAGCTCTTGAGGCCATGCAAGAATAATTCAGGAATAACTAAAACATCCCCGTTTTATTTGTGTTTCCAGCACAAATTCAAAACACAGGCCCGTATTAGCCTCTGTGATTCGATTGAACTCTGCCCCAGCCAAAACCAGCACAGGTTATAGCATGTGACACTTGTGTGAATGCCTCTTTAGCATTTATACTGAAGTCACAGGATCACATAGGAAAATATTATCACTTCCCTAAAGAAGCATTTTAGGGTTAGGAGCCTAAACACTGCACAAAACTATTAACAATTCCTCTGATTGCCTTTTACTTTCTAATTGCAGCATCTGGTGGTGCTGCATTAATATAGTAGCAAACCGCAGTCTGTGCAATTATTCTTTCAAACCAGAAGCATCTTTTTGTTTTCCGCATTGTCACTTGGGCAATCTTTGAATAAGGGAACATCTATGTTGTGAATGTATACATAATTACAGCCAGTCAATATTGATGGAAAAAAAGTCTTCCTTTGGGTAAATTGTGTTCATTCGGAAGTTAGATACTGTTCAGTTAGCTGGAAACAAGGAAGTGAAGTCCATATATTTTCTTCCAAATCAGTCGGATTTTAGGAGTGACACCTTTTATGGACACCTTACTGAGCATTCACATGGGCTCCTGTGCCAGTGTGGTGGACGTGGTGTGGGCAGATCTGGTGCCGTATGAGGTGGAAAAGTGGATTTTTGGCAAAACGCAGAAAGTCTGTCTAGGATTAGAATGAAATTAGAATTTCCTCTATGTGTCTGTCTGCTATGTATGACAGCCTGTGAAAGGTCCTGTTTCTTGATAAATTCCTGATCTGTGAATATGGGGTGAATACCACTGGTTTACATGCTAATTCAGAATGGGTGGCTTTGGAGGGAGGGCAAAGGGAACGGAGATTCACACATCTCTAGGCATCAAAATTAGCCAACACATCTCCCTGGGCATGCTCTGCAATCGCTGGTGAGAGCATTAGTATTCCTCTAAGAAACAGGGAATAAGTTCACAGGAGCTCTGCAGAGCAGCAGTATAACATTGTGCAGTGAATTGGCCTCTGGAGAAGCTTGTTTCTGTAGAGAGCACCTGGGGAAATTAGTTGGTTAATTTGAGCTAGGGAAAGCAGATGCCTAGAGCTGGATATCCCACACTCTCCTCCACCCCCCTGCTATTAGTTAGGTAAGCTAACCTGCTTACCTACTGCTGTCTGCCCTGCTCCTGGGAGCCTGCAGCATTTCAATGGCTTTTCCTTCTGCACTGTGAATTTGCCAAGGTACTGTGATGGTTTGTATATGAGAGCTACTGGATGCCCAGTTTCGAATGTATGTATTGTTTAACCAGATGCCAAACTCACCAATAAAATATTGGAACTCTTAATCGTTCCTTTTAATTCTGTTTTTCCTTCATTAGCAGTTTCCATGGCCTGTGCTGAAAATGTCTCTGTCCCAACCGGTTCTTTTCCCCACTTTCACTCCTCAAAGCCTGTGAAATCCTGCCAGTGACTACAGGCTGTGATAATATCCTAAAGCCCTCAGCTGCCTCCTTCTCCTTTTCAGATTTCTGAATACAGGTGTGGTAGGGTTTGTGACCTTCCCTCAACTCATGAGCTCTCCCACAAAATTCCTACCCTTTCTATGCCGTCTGACACCTGCCCAAGAGTACTGGCAAGTCTAAATCTCCCTGTACACTTCCAGTTTCCCATTCCAAACAACCCAGTGTATTGGAGCAACGTTTTTGAATCTGCTAGGTAGAATCTTAAAACAGGTATTTAAATGTGTTTTCTAGTGGTTTTAATAAACTTTTTTGTCATAGCAGGAATGACAAAGAAGAGTTTTTTAGCTAGCCTTTGGCACAACCTGAACCCAGACAGTTATAGAGGTGCAGAGGGAATGGGAAGGTAAGTAGAAGGTGTGACATGGGCAGGTTAATATATCACCCTCTTCAGAGGTAGCTGCTTTTATGCTCTTGCTGCTGGAAATCACCCTACTCCTGTGGAACACCCAAGGAATTCCATGCTATGAGGGAAGTGCTCTGAGAGGCAGAGATGGGTGTGATTTTGCGATCAGGTGTTTTATCCAAGAGCCTGTTTTGTGGGTCCTGGGAATGGGGGCTTATTTACCTGTGTGATTACTGAGGGCTGTCAGGAAGAGTATGGGAACATGGGAGGTGGGAAGAGGGGGGAAGCAAAGAGGAGCGGGGGACACCTCAGGAGCTGATTGAGCTGGCATTATTTATGAGGAGGATGTCACTGGAACTGCCCCCAGAGCAGATCAAACAGACAAGGAAGGGGGAAGGCAAGGGGTTGGCAGCTGTGCAGGCATGGGGTGTTTTCCAAACCAGCAGGTCCTCCAGCAGCCTGTAGAGGGATCAGGGTGGTAAAGACTGAACTGTACACCTATTTTCAGCTGTCATTCAAGATATTTGATTTCTTCAGGTTGGTAGTATCATCTGGGGCCTTGGGGCACCCTCACAGTTTGCTGGTGAGTGATCCACCAAAGGTGATCCTGGCTGGATGTCGGCTCCAGGGAGATTTGCAGCACTGTGTGCTGATGTGCGTCACACAGTAGCACTTACTGCTCCCCAAGGTATGTGATAAGGTACTCTGTGTAATAGTAATAAAACACAACAACAGGAAGCTAAGGATCTCCTGTAAAACAATAACTCCAGGCTTTTGACAGAGATAGCAAGATACTTGGTTAGCCTTAAATGCTGCAAGGTGGTATTTGTAGAGGATGAATTAAATGAGATTACAGGACTCTGTTGAGAGACATGTTAGAATTTTTGTTTAAAAAAGAGATGCAGCACAGGTATTCTCAGTAGTAGACTTCATGCCCAACCCAGAAAAACCAAGCCTTTTAATAGGAAGACAGAAGATGTCCGTGCAGTACAATCTAGTTCAATACAAAATACTGGAACCAGATCCAGTTCTTAACCACATTCTAAACCACGAGGGTTGGCTTGGAATGTAATTTCGTCTGGCCAGATGTGCCCTGATTCTCAGCAGATCGGGTGGCCTGCATGGAGCACTGAGCTGAGTCATTAGGCCATGTACACATACATTCCACCTGAACACAAAGCTCAGGAGTTACAGGGCTGCTGCGTCCCGGTGTTACAGGTAACAGAGCTGCAGGCTTAGGGCTTGTCTTCCACATCTTGGCAATAAACACATCTTACTGGAGCCCAGCTGCATGCAGGTCAGTAAGGAGGGAAACTTCAGTAATTTAAGTAAAAAAAAAAAAAAAAACACCATTAGGAGCTCTGAGTAGTAGCCTGGAGATATGCATGCCAGAGCTTACAGCAGTAAATGTATCCTGACCTGATAAAAATCATTTAGTCTAGGTTACTACTTCAAAAAAACTCCTCTGAAACTTCATACTCGGGGCATCCTAGATGACGCTTACTGTGAGCTAACTTTCTGATTTTGCCACTCCTGTTAATGTTACAGCCTGCCCAATAACATTCCTGTCTACCACACCTGGTGTATTGTGCCATCCTGCCTGACCTCCAGTGAGTTATCCATTTTCCCCGATAAAGATTAACTTACAAAGAATGTGGTAACATGTCTCTAAAACAGTTAGATTACTTTAATGTAGTGAATAACTAGTTCAGTGAATAAGGGCTTTCTGATGTTTTGTGCATGGGTGTTATTCAAGTAGCAGATAAATAATTTTAAAATGCTAGGTTAAATATTAGCAGAAAGTCAAGAGATACTCAACAGAGAAACAATAATAATAATAATGTCAGAAATAATGTCCCTTTGGGAATAATCTGTCTCTTGGGAGTTCTAAAACAGCCCAGAAACACATAGAATAAAGCTCTACAGTAGTAGAGAGCAGTGAGTGAACCATTAGCTCTTCTTTTTCTCTTACATAATTCAAATGTACTCTGCAATTCAAATATAGTTCTAATTCAAATAGTCTCTTCCCGTGATTTGGGAAGCAGCACACTGGCACAGCGTTTGGGGTTTTTATATTATGTATTCGATACCAGGATTTATAGCTGGTGTTCCCAGGCTGAGTAGACAGCAGTATCCTCCTTCTTCAAGGAGCTGTTTATATCAGTGTCTTTCTCTTCTTCTCCCCCACATCAAGGGCTCCTCTACCTCCACTTTACAATTCCCTTGGAAGTTGTCATCTCTCCTTTATTCTGGCCCTTATGATTAGCAGTACTTGTAGGTAACATGGCTTTGCAAAGTCTCGATGAGATTGTAAATTAATCAGTACACCTTTTCTCAGTTTCCTCTGATGTGAGATTTCATTTTATGAATTCTACTGCTGGTGGATTTGTTACTGAGTTCAATAGTTTTAAGCCTTTTCTTTCTAGTGCTGATGTAAAATACACATTTATTATAGAAAAGGCCTGGATGCTGACATTATCCTATCATTGACTATACCTGCATTTAAATATAACTTTTTTGGTATATAAGGACTGTTTAAATTTCTAGTCTTGTTCACAAAGACAATATTCACATTTAGGCTTTTTCTTTTCCCATGCTGAAGTCTATTTGTCTCCAGATTTTGAGTGTTATGGAAATTTCTTTAAGACCTAATAACGTGGGACGTTACAAACTCCTTATGACCCTCTTCATCTTATTTTGTCCTATGGTAAAACCCAACCAATCCCCAGGCCATCTGTGTCCCTGTTTCTACTCTGCACGGCTTGATATTGTGTGCTGGTCTAGCTGAATTGAATTCTGGCAGAGTGTGTGGGTCTATGTGTCCACCAGGCATGCTTTTTGCTTTGCTCACTGCAGCCCACCTCTGCTGCAAACCCCCTGTGTTCTAACATTTGCTTCTCTTGTAATAATACCGTGTCCTGCTGCTGTGCCTTCACCTCTGTGTGCTCATGAGGCTTTGCTCATATCTGCTTTATTACAGGTACTTGTTTTATTATGTGACCACGTGGGTCATGAGTAGCACACCAGGGCACTCCTGTGTGCTGTTAGATCTGAAGTTTTTCTGTGTTAAATTATCAGCCATTAGAGCTTTCTCTGCTTTTGCTTTTGAGCTTGATTTTTACTGGGAGCTCATCTTTCAGCCTGTCGTCCCTGTTCAAGGCACAGTCATCTTTTTGCCAGCTGTAGCCAGGTTACATACTCATGAATCATTTTTGGAATGTCCTTGATTTTACTCATCAGAGAAGCTGTTTGCATGGAGGTGTTTTTCACTGGAAAATAATGAGGTTTTGTGTAGCTCAAGCTGTGCACCCTGTTCTTTTCTTTTTTTCTCTGTTCTGCTTCAGTGAACTTATCACTGGAGATGTGGGGCTCTGCAGATATCCCTACCTTTTTCCCTGGTGCGTAGCATCATGTGGGCTATATCTGCCAAAAGCCCTGAGGTTATTAGGCCTGCTGAGTGCTTGAATGCAGTATGTTTCTCTGCTGTCCTTCCAGTTTGAAAAATCATGTCAAGCAACGTGTTTCTTCCAATGCTTGACATGACAAGCCCTTTTTCTTCCAGTATCATGAAATTTGAAGGGAAGGATAGGGTAAAGCCAAAAGTGTGCCTTACATTTTTTTGTTTGCAAATCCCTTTGCATGTACTCAGAATTTCACTTTCATCCTCTATCCCTATTGCTGTGCCTATTGAGGTTCCTCCAGATGTGCTGTGCTGCTGCCATTGGTGCTGCCCCTTTTCCAGTATCTCAAGGTGTGGCCCTGAGGTGATTTAGTAAAAGCATCAACAGAGGGCTGTGAGGAAAGGAACAGGCAGCAGCAATTCTCCACCCAAAATCCAGGGAACAGCATTAGGATTGTATTGTGGAGGGAGGAGCAGTCATTCTCAGTGAGCACATCACCAGCACACCCATGAGAAGGTAGGAAGGTGGGATCAGTGACCCAGACTCACATCCTAAGCTCTTGATCTCCTCCTTGGTGTCCTACCAGAAGTGGTTTTGAAGGGATCAAGTGTCAGTGAAGGGGGTTGACATCAGTCACAAAGGGAAAGCTGGTGGAGGCAGGCTCCCTTTGTTGCCTAACTCAAACACCCCTTCCTCAGATGTACCTTCCTTTCTTTTGAATTTTAGCGAAAAGTCCCATTCCTTTTAGCAGCTACTTCAAGGTGCTCCGCCTTGCCAGCCCTTGCCAGCACCATCTGGCTCTGGGGAAGGAGATGGGATGCTAGGGCAGTGCAATGTGAAGTCCAGCACCACCTCCGCTTTTTGGTGCTCTGAGTGGGAGTTATGCTTCACCATGACAGTAAGGTGAGTGGTGGTGGAAACCCATCCAGGAGCAAGGTTTCACCTGGATGCTGTGGCCTCTTTTTCTGCCTACTAAGTTCCTGTTGTGTGCTCTGCAGTACTAAGGACCTGTCCTCTGGCTTTGGAAAGCCTGGAGTGGAGAACTTAGAAATTTCCTCGTGGGGTGTAGCTCTGGATGCAGTGTGGAACTGGGCTGGTCACAGTCATTTTGCCTTCTTCTTGTCACCCTTTGAGCAGCAGGATTTGTGCCTTCTCTTTCTGACAGCTCTGCTAAAGTCACTCTTTGACAAAAAGAAGCGGTGCCTTGACCGGCTGCGTGAGTTTGGATGGCCGTGCTGCTGTGTCAGGAAAGTCCTACCTTCTAACCATGCCTTTGGGTGAGTATCTGGCTTTTGCAAGTAAAACTAGAATTAGAACTCGATCTGTAGCATCACAAACACTATGAAGTAGTGAATGTAAACTCACTATTTTCTTGCTCCGTGGTGTATAGACTTCTCTCTTCTCTTCCTGTGTATTTTGCACAGGTTCAAGTTGCCAGCCCCAGTACAGACTTGAAACTGGTTGTTCTGTCGAGTGACAAAAAAGGGAAGACTGAATCATTCCAATAGAGAAAGGGTAGGGAATTTTTTATCTCTAATTTAGTCACGTCAGTAACATACTCAGCAAGGTTGATGTATCCTCTGTGTATGTAGCTAAAAGGATTTTTTTTTTTTCTGCATTGATATTCTTCTTGCAACAGCTTATAATAAGATGTCATTCTCAATGCTCTGGTCACTGAGTATGTTCAGGCTTGTTTATTAGGCAGAAAACTGCAGTAAATCATAGTCAGGTATTATTACTGGCGGTGTAATGTCTTGCTGTTAATGCAGCTGTGATCTTTTGGAAATTCAGGACACAAACTAAGATATATCAACAACTCAGACTCGATCCTGTGAACATATCCCACTGATTCCTAATGCATTAAAGAATCACAGTTTAATCTGCCTGTCTGCTTTTGGCCATTCAAGTCAGGGCACAGATTTGTTTTAAATGATGTCTTGGAGCTATTTTCTTTTTGACTGTTCAGATCATCCAGACTAAAGCAAACAGTTTTCATACCTTAAGCCTCACACCGTAATTCATATCTGTGCACAAGAGTTCAAAGGGAAACCACATCAAAATGTACCAGCTCTCACCCACTTTCCTCTAAATGCAAAACAACAGAGAGCCTCTTGAGTTGGCACTTCTCTATTTGAGTTCCATTTAAGAGCCTCTCAGAGAAGCTGTGCTGTTGACCCGTCACAGCAAAGAGGAAAAGCAAAGCTGGAGGGGACACCTGCTGATTGAAGGTGCCGCAAAACCGGTCCCCGGGAGCATCAGGGAGTGGGAGTTATTCAAGGGAGGTGTTCGGTGGAAGCAAGTGGATGCAGAAATAGAACCATGTCGTTCATCTGGCTGTCACAGAATAAACCCACAGCGAATAAAGGCCAACCTGAGCATGTCTGGGGCAGAGCTGGCAGGAGGGTAATTCCATTTTGTGGCGCCAGCATTGATTTTTTTTTTTTTTTTTTTTTTCCAGACTGGTTGAAAGCAGAATTTCTGACCCATTTTTGCGTACACAGGGAGTGAGTTTAAATAGCAGCTGAGATCTCTAAACCCCAAAGCAGTGCTTTATCTAATTCAAAACAGATCTGGTTTTTTTCTTCTTTTTCTGAGATCACTCTGACTCAGGTCAAGCAAACATTTCACAGGACAGACTTTTTTACCATTCAGTGTAGACTTTATGACTCTGTGAGAAAATATTCTTATTTAATAAAACAGAAAATAGAAAGAAGCTCCTTTTGGAAATTGAAAGATACTTTTCCAGGATTAAGCAACACCGTGTGAGATGTCATTTTTTCAAACCATCTCACTGTATGTGTTTCAGGGGTGGTAGAAAAAAATAGTCAATTATTTAAGTCAGATTTTAAATTCAAAAATAATAATAAAAAAAAAGTAATACAATCTTAAAACCTAAATCTAGTTAAAGTTGCATTTGAAAATAAAATGTAATGCCTGTAGTTATAACGTAAGTAAAATAAAACAATGTGATAAAACCAACAAAAAGGTGATGCATGTTTCCCACGTAAGTTTAAGATAAACTTGGGGAAGCTCTTAGTCGAACAACTGGGGCCAGAGTTTTCTGGTTTGGTAAAATAGCTTTTTATAGCCCTAACTTCTCACAAAATGCTTTTTTAATTTTACTGTATTTATTTCAGTATAGTCGTCTCCAGATAATAACTAAGCAATAACAAAAAAAACTGGCTGGAGGTTTAAAAAGCAGAAATACTTGCTTGGCTCTTTGGGTCTGTGCTTACAACCTACATATGAAGGGCTATCTAACAGTTTTAAAATCTTCAGGCTCAAAGCCCAGATTATAATTCCATTGTAATAAACCAGTTTTAAATGCAGCACATTTTAAGGATAAATTCACTATTTTTCTTCTCTATTCAGTACATTCAAAACAGTTTTAGATGACTACTCCTATAAAATAGAACAGTCCATATGGCATCCAAAGCAGATCACAAGTGAAGTGTTAATAATTCAGTAAATAAGAAATGTCATTTGTTCTAAAATAATAAAATGCTATCAGTGGGACTCTAAGTGCACTCACTGTAGGTATATGAACAGTCACATCCTTGTATTCTATCTTCCTGAGTAAGAGACAGTAAGTAAAAGTGAAATATAAGTTTTGCACAAAAGCTATTTGTGTTGTTATCAATGTTTATTCACTGATGCAGTTCAATTGTGGCTTCAAAAATAAGTACAAAGTACATATTCAACAAGATTAAAGCCTGCCATTTATATAGAGCTGATTTTCCTTAATGGCTTAATTCCAGATTTTCAGATTAAATTGCTTCGATGTCAATATATAATTACTTTTTTTACTTGATCAATATGTAAAAAACTTAAATGATCTTTAAGGTCCCTTCCAATACAAACCATTCCATGATTCTGTGGTAGTAGCCAGCGACGTGTTTAGTATCTATTTGAAATTTGTTGGCTTCCAGCTATGCAAAAAGGTACAAAACTCTTCAGAACTCGTTGTTCACCCGAGAGAAGAGGAGTCAGGCAGTGAGTGTGGGCAGGATGTGGGGAAGGCATGGGCTCCTAGAAAGCCTCACAGTCCCTTTCTGGCTCTCATAGTAATCAAGAGAAATGTTAGCTGGAATTTGGCAGAGGTAAGGGATGTAAAAATGGTTCCTGCCTGCATCACTGAGGCCAAACAAAAGCAGAAAGAATGGGGACCATTTGTCTTGTTTTGGAAATCGGCACTAAATGCTTTTACATACATGTATGTGACCTATGTATTCATTCATGACCAAAGATATATTTCCTCTCATTTGCTTTCTGTAGGGTGACTGTGGCATCAAGGATTTCTAAGTTTTCTGCCCTTCTGCTGAGCTGAAGGGAAGCGTGCCAGGGCACCGAGCATAGAAATCAAATCTTCTGGGACATGTGAGAAAAGAATTTCCTCTGTAGACTGAGAATGGCTGGAGCTATGCAATGCCATCCAAATATTTTGTAAGGAGATGTGTTAGATGGAGGAGTGGTGCTAGTTTACCTGTAGTTCCTCATACTTGTGGCTTTGAGCTGGGTTAAACAAAGAAGCCTCAGCTGTAATTATTTTTTGTGGGAGGAGTCCCTAGTTTTGAAGCAAGACTTAGCACAGTGGCTCACATTAGAATATTTTCATTTATTAGCACAGTTTTTCTGAAAAGTGTGGATGGAAGAACAGGGAAATCTGAAGGCTCACCTAAAAGGGAAAAAAAAAAAAAAGAATTATAGTTATGTACTCCCTGTGCAGATCTGTCAGTTAGGTGAGTTTCTATGGGAAAGTTTTATTTGAAAATGGAAATCCAAAAAAGTGTTATATTTCTTCCTGAATTTCAAGACGGTTTTGTTTATAACAAACATATATAACCTTTTTATAACAAAGAAAAACTCATAGGACTATTAACATTTACAGTATTACTTGAAATACAAATCTCCCATTGATTTCGCTGCCTGACTGGCAGCAATTCGTTAGGTTTTGCAAAAAGGTTCAGCCAGGACAAGGATTAATTGGATTATCTCTATTTATTAATGCTTGTTTTCTTACACAGAAGCAAGAGAGAGGGAAGGGGTAGAATGGATGTTCCTTCCTTGTGTGGGAAAAAGGACATCTGAAAATTAGCTCTGTTTCCAAGCTGGGAGCTGACTCTTCTCCCCAGGGAGGTTTTCCTCCATCTGCATTGCTACTCTGAACAAAAAGAGCTACAGAGAAACTGGAAAAGCTTGTGGCTGGGGAGAGATTAGAAGAGCAAGAAGCAACATGATGGTGCCTCAAGGAAGATACAACCAGAAGAAAACTAATTTCCCCCTTGAAACACGGTCTTTGTGACTGATATTGTCATCACGTCACCAGAAATCATTACCAAAAAGAGCTCTGTCCATTGCCAGCTGAACCTAGATGGTGCTAAGTTACTTTTCTTGTGAAAACAGATGTGCCCAGTGTTGCTAAATCCTCCTCACCTTCTGAGGTGTGGGATTTTGGCCTTAGGCAGTGTCAGAATTCAGGTATGGTAGCCCTGTTTCCTGCCTACTGCCCTAATTTGAGTTCACTACCTCAGCCTTGTTGGGAATGCTGCCCACAGACTGGCCTGCCATCCTCAGAGGCACAATTATGATTCATCTTGACCCTGGCTGGCTGTAAAAATGCCATTTCAAAGCTCCGTGCAAAACAAGGGCCTCGTGGATTGGCAAATTCAATTTGTTGCACTTGTCACATGAAAAGAAATTTTTTTCTTGCAGCCCAGCACGCTTCCCCTGCAGTGTGGAAGTCTGAAATTATTGATCCTGTTTCAAACTTGTGTGCAAATCCAGTAGTCATCCTGGGTTTTGGTAAGTAATTGCTTGCGTGAAGTGCTGTGGGCACCAGATTCTGCTCCATCACTTCAAACAAGTAATACCTGTATTTTTTACACGTACAGAGCGCAACCGAATTAAACCTCTTTGTGGAATGGAAACAACTTAGGAATGCTTTAGAACAGAGTAGTCTGGTTTAATCCAATGAATTAGGATTATTTTTACCGGATTTTTTTTTTTTTTTTGAGCTATGAATCCAGTTTCTTTTGAATATAGATGGCACCTCCTCCAAACATCCTTCATATCTTATACTGGCATACTACCTCCTCTTGCTAGTGTCTTTTTACTTGTTATCTTTGTCCTCCCATAAAATGCAGATTCTGTTAAATCAATTTGAGCAAAATGCTTTGTAATTGCTGTAGCAATACATAAGTTTAAGTTGGAATTCTAGTAACCCTATTGGTGTTGTTTGTGGAAGCACAAAGTTTACAGTTTGCTGGTGGGGCTTAGAGGTAAAGCACGACCAACAAAACACATGAAATATTCAATGCTGTTAGAACATATGGGGTTTCTAAATCAAAATGAAAAGAGCTGCAAAATGCTGCATTGAGCTGATATTACCATCATAATACCTTCTTTTTCTGTTGGCTGTACTTGCCGCTGGTGTCAGGAGAACAAATCCCCTGATAGGGTCGCTTGTTTGTTAAATGAGCTGTCCAAGAATGGGCAGGGATGAAATAGTGTCAGTGAAACAGTGACTCACTTATGCTTTGAGAAGCTTTTGTCAACATCCTTTTGAGACTGATGAAGTGGATACTTCTCAGGATGAGCTGCTGAAAGTTCTGGCTGGGCTTGCAGCGGAAAAAAAGGCTTGAAAAAGGCTGAGCATGAGTGAGGAAGGGCTCAGTGAGCTAATGTAAGATGAGATTTTGACAGCAAGAAAAATGGCTGGGACAAAAGCTGGTGAGAGCAGGCTTTGGAGGAGATCTCAGAGAGGAAAGGAGAGAGGCACCTGTAGGAAGGTGTGTGAAAGAGGGGAAGAGAGCCTGAGAGGGGAAGTATGGGCAATGTGGTTGGGCAGGAGATTGGAGAGTAGTGATGATGAATGGTGTTCCTCAGGGGTCGATATTTGGACTGACACTGTTTAACACCTTTGTCAGTGACACAGACAGTGGGATCAAGTGCACCCTCTGCAAGTTTGCTTTCTTATTGACCATTCTGCATGGTTTGCTTCCTGGGAAATATCTCTGTTTGCCTCTTGAGACAGGTGTTTCTCTTCCAGACAGTGCTGGATTCTTGGATTCTTTTTGCCAGCAGCTCTTTACAACATTTACAAACAGCTGGGAATCCTTTTGGGTTGGGGGGAATCTCGTCGGTCCCTGGGAAATTCAATTTGGTTACAAGGATCAATAAATCTGAATGCAATTGTAGTAAACGAGATGAAACAGTGTATCATGTAAGAGGGGGGGAAAAGGCTGAAGTGGAACACTGAGTGAGAATGCTGCTTGCACTGTAAAACTCTACTATATCTTTTGCTAGAGAAGACTTTGCAATGGAAAACCCAAAATTAATTGGACCTACTGTGACACTGAAAGGGTTAAAGAGAAAGACATTAATACTGTAGATTGTAGTCATTACACTGTAGGCAGGGATTTTGAAAGGGTTTATAAAGTTAGCAACGTTCAAGGAGGTCAAAAATCTGATGATCCTAGAGGGACAGATACCGTGCTATTTGTATCCAGTTTGCAGATTGGGCTCTTACTGATCTTGAAAATATGCACGGGTGAGTATTTGGCAACACCAGTTGTTGAATCCCTCAAAAGGGTTGTTATACAAATTAATCAGAATGTTTTTGAAAGAGGTGCTGGAAATCCCGAAATCTTTTGAGTGTGCGTGTGGGTTTGAGTGTGGGCTGCAGTTTTTTGTTTGTTTGTTTGGTTGGTTGGTTGGTTTTGTGGTTTTGGTTTTTGTTGGTTTTGTTTTTGAACAACAGAATATTGACAAGAATAGAGCACAGCTACAGTTGTTCGGGGTTTGAGATACCAGCTATGGCCGTAGCAGAGCCAAATGAGGCCTCGAATGAGAACGTGAAAAGTTCACTGTAAAGATAGAGACAAAGGTGAAAATCGGAAACTCGAGCAGAAGATCAAAGAAGTGAAAGCTGGCACATGCTACAGCTTCTGATGCCCTGGCAGAAAAAGCTGAGAAATATTGTGACCTATCAAAGAAGCACGTGGGTAATTTGGTAGCTACTGGAGAGTATGTGGAGGGCAGAAAGTTCGTAGAAGCTGCTAAAAGATAGAAAGTAAAGGAATTCACCCAGGAAATTGATGTTTGTCAAGCAATAACTCCTTCAGTGATGAGTCAGAACCCGTCATAATTTTTCTGCTCTCTTGGTAAATAAAATCAGAGAGGGAGAAATGTGACTGTGTAGAGGAAACTTGGGCACTGTCACTGGGATGAGGACATGGAGTGTGTCCTGGAGTGTTTCAACACAGTGCAGAAAGAAAAACTGACTGTCTAACTTTATTAGAGGGGTAGGATTCCAGCCAGATAATCCTGTCTTGAAAATAATCTATCCACAGCCACTCTTGCACTAAGAGCCCACTAACACAGAAATGAAAGTGTTAACACATCACAGTGGATATCCTTCAGATTCTCCAAAATAGTGACAACTCCTGGGAAAAGATGGAGAAAACTGTAATATCTCCCTTGATAATGCCAAAGAAGTACCTCAGGATGCTGCTGAGCTTGGGAGGTGTTTGAATGTCTGTGGGAAAGCAACTGCCTGACCTCAGTCTAAAACAGGTACAAATTCTTTAGCACTTTTTTGCCTTCTCATGAGCTTTTTATTCCGGGATATCCCAGTAAGATCAAATACAAAATATAATGGCCAAAGCTGTTCAGAGAATGCAGGGCAAATGTAATTTTTCATCAAAAAAAGGAATAAATCAGAATTCACTCTGCATATAGAGGGGAAGAAGCAAGCTGATTTATTACTTTATTTAAACTGTGTATTAGTTTAATTTTTTATTTTAATTCTTGAAAATTGATTAATTTTTAATTTATTAATATAGGTTTTGTACAGTAGAACAGTTTGTTGGGAGTTAAAAAAATGGGGAATTTAAAAATTAGAAATTGGTCAATGCATTATAGTTGATTAACTCTTTTATCCTTCCACAGGGAAAAGCCTCATCAGTCTCAGTATTCTTTCTTAGAGCAAGAATATTTTTCAAGATGAAGTAGTTCAGTAATGTCTGAAGCCTATGAAGAAGATAATCAGGTAACATATGGAAAAAAGTTGCATATGCTTACACTTGAAGTTAAAATCAGAAAGGTAATAAAAAGTTCTCCCCACACCTAAGCCTCATTGCCTAATAAAATAAGAGGAAATTCCATCTGCCACCTACCAGAGGCTGAGCCATATTCAGAATAGGTGTTTGTTCATAATTCATTTGAAATGGGAAATTAAATTAGTGAATGAAATGTCTTTACAGTAGCACAGATGGGTATGAAATACCTGGCTCTGTCAGGCTTCTGTAGGACTTCTGAGGGCTCCAAGGAGGGGAACACAGCATGGTTAGTACCTACTAGAGTTTCAACTTGGTGTTATGGATTATCCAACTTATATCTAGATCTATCAGCATGCATTTATTCAAGTGCAGTTGACCAAAATGTGAATGTTAACCCTTGGGAAGGGTTGACAACAGCTATTGTGTGACATTTTTGGGGCTCACTGGATGCATGCAGAAGTGACTGTGTTCCCTGGCAGCCCATCCTGCTGAGGCTCTTAAGTCCATCCACCAGCTGAGCCAGATAAGTATTGGACACTTTGATCTCCTCCAAGTCTGCTGCAGGCATGACAGAAGAACACCCTCCTTCATCAGTGCCCTGAAGCGATGGCAACTTTTCCTCCAGATGACAAATGCTGACTGAATATAGCAGTGGGATTTGGCAGTGGAATAATCTGTAAGTAATTGGGAGCATCAGAACATGTTTAATAATATGCAGTTTTGCAGGTTACGTATAATGTGAAAACCTGACAAACTTCAAGTTGCCATGACAGCTTTGTCACAGAAACTCAGCACGCTTTTCTATGGAAATGGTGACAGAAGTGCCCGCGTGAGTTTTAAGTTATCAGTAGATGAGATGGTATTGGGGGCAGGGAGAGGAATCGGCATCCCGAAAGGGAAAATGTTACCAAATGGAGGGAGAGAGAGATTTGGGATGCTGGGGAGGATGTCAGCCTGGGGCCTCTGGGCTGGAGGGACTGGTGGGAGGAGAAGCAGCAAGCAAGAGCCCCGAAGCAGAGAGTTTATGGGTGAGCATCAGTAGTTCTCAGTGGGAGGACATAGAAGATGACTTAAAAGCTGTTCAGAATGTGAGTAGCAAGACACCAAGTTAAGAAGCGTTGAATAGCTGCTAGGAGCATTGTGTGCCAGCCAGGACGTGCAAAACAAGTTCCTGCTTATTGTGCAGCACCTGATGTAGCACCAAGGTTACAAAGCAGGATGTAGGGAAGCCCAGCATGGGGGTGAGGAGGGAGGAAAGTATTTGGGTACATAAACCACACGATGCTGGAACAAGAAGGAATAATAAACATGAACAAGTTTATGAGCAGGTGGCTAAAGCAGTTGATAGCTCAGGGAGTCTACATCTCCACAGAGATGCAGATTTGCTAGGACATGCTGGTTGGTTAGAGCTGCCCCACACATGCTTGGAGTATCTACTGTGCACGGTAACTGAGAAAGCATCTCCTAATAAAATGACATTATAATATTGTTTGCCATTCTGATGCACGAAGCTGAAGGCTTAGAAGGAAATTTGAAGAAACGTATGGAAAGCCCAGACCTTAGATCTTGAATCCCTGGAAAGGATTTGGAAGTTCCAAAACGTGAGCATTATTATGAGAGCTCGTTGGACAGCTAGGAATAAACAGGAGTGAATATTAGCAAGGTTTCAGAAGACTGATGTATGAAGAGAAAGTGGATCATAGAGGTGGGGATGAAGAAAAGATAGAAAACTCAGGAGGAATGCTTGGAAAGTTAGCTGAAGACTGATGGGAGCTACCAAGGATTTTTCATTAACAAAAAAAAAGAGCAGAAAAATTAGAGAAATGGTGGATTTAAGAAAGGAGATATTGCTAATATGAAGAATGACTGGGATGTCAAGAAGCTAGCAATCAAAAAGGGAATTCCTGGGATTGATTCCAGAGGGCTGCACTTGTACTTTTGGGTTACTTTATGTAATAATTGTTACTTATAAATAACTCATTTATGCAGTGAGCTTCATCACTCTCCTGTCCTGTAACTGCAGCCTCTGCACCTTTGTGCATCAGGAGAGTGTTACAGGAAAAGTTGCTGGGAGAGTGTCTGGGGAGAAATTTACCTAGTGAGGCTTTATTAGACTTGGATCTCCTCCATGCTGTCTGCCTCACATGTTCCAAGGGGAGGGAGTGCCTCAAGATAACCTCTTTGCTCCTCTGGGAGAGGCAGAAACTGCTTTTTGATTCCTTGGTGGTTCATCCCTTGATGGAAAAAAACGTGACCTGGTCAATCAAAAATCTAACCAATGCTCAGTAAGGTCTGTTTGTACCCTAGCAGCTACCAATGAAGCAACCAAGGCAAATGTATCATGCACCATTCAGGGTATGTTTTTTTACCCTGGCAGCATGGAATTTAGCTGTTCTTCCTGGTTCTGTGGCTCTGAGAAATAAATCTGAGGCTGCTCTTCATTTCTATTTAGCGTTATTTTTTTCTGAAGACTCTCTGGAGTCCTGTAGTGGCTTAACAGATGGAGCCAGGGCAGAGATTCATATTGTGAGGCTTATTTATTAACACAGCTTTTCCTGAGACAGGGAAAAAAAATATGTTTTTGTAAGAAACCTTTTCCCCTTTCCTGGAATGGAAAAAGAATGACATCTGGATCTTTCCTATTCGGCTGTGCTTGGGATACTTGTTTTCCCCAGATAGGTATTTCTGAATCTCATGATGATCTGGTTGCTCAGAAGTAGCTCCAGTAGCCAGTTCCTTTTTCCCACAGAAATCAGTTTGAATAAAGAAGCAGTTTTCTTGTATGTCACTTCTTTTTTAATCTCAAGAAACTATTGCTCTTATTTATCTACCCCAGGAACACAGAAAAACATGGAAGAATAAAAAATTTATCAGGGAGGGGCAGTAGTTGCTTGATGGGTGTGATTCAAGACTGTTGTTGACTCCATTGTCTGTGAGACAGGGTTTTGAAGGAAGGAAGATTTTTAGGAGGAAGGTTTTTAGGAGGAAGATATAGATAAGCAATTGATTTCAACTATGACGTTTACTTTTTGATGTCTGTTTTACGAGAGTCAGAGTAAAGGAACATTGCTGGAAGAGCCACTGTGAACTCACCCTTCCATTCATCAATCCCCATGAAAGAGATGTTCTCCTTGGCTCTTTTCCCCAGGCAAGCAACCCTCCTCCTGGCTGGTCTTCTGCATCAGTGAGGTTTGAAATAAGCCAGAGGGGTAACGGCCCAGAGTCAGGGGAGACTGAAAGGGGAGGAAATAAGGAATGAAGGACTCAACACAGAGGCTGCATTTACGGGAAAAATCAGATGAAAGGCAAACCTGGAAATTTTTGATATTTTGCTCCCCTTGAGGCCTAATTACAGCAGCTTCATACCCCTGTAAGAAGAAAATGATTAATCAGGAGCGTGGTATCTAACAGTTCCCATGCAGCACAAACTCTGGGCTAACGATAGTACCAGTGGCTTGACTTCTCAAAGGTAGGCAATGAACATTTTACCAGCCCCCAAAATATTTGGGTGGTGAAATGGTGTAATTTTGGCATCCAATGCCAAGAGTACTAGCAGATTTCAGGGAACACAGAGAGGCCCTCAGTGCCTTGTGCTTTGCATCCTCTGTTTAGCCCATGGAGCAGCATGGCCCTGAATCTGCTCTTAAGCCTACAGGAATTCGGATCCTGATGTGTGAAAAACAATAACAAACCAATTTTAGGGCTGGCAGATGACATTTATTGAGTTGGCATGTAGAAAACAAAGGTACTGCAGTGTGAGCAGCCCGTCTGGCTCCTTCTCTCTGCAGCTTATAGCTGACAGTCATGGAAAACGTTTCATTACTGCTCAAAACTCTAGGAGCCAGTTTGTTCCATTTGTTGTTTCAGCTGGAAATTTTGTGTACACACAGAGCAGACTGCTCCTTGAATTGGTGACTTCAGATGCTACTCAAATTACCTTCTTGCCCCAGTTTGGTTGTTGTCTTGCACTTTTTTTTTTTTTTTCCCCCAGAAGGGAAGGGAGAGAGAATCAGGGGAACTGCACAATGCAGGAAAGCCATCAGCTGCTTCTTTCCTGTCACATACAAGGTTTCACAGGTGCATTTTTTTCTCCTGTCAGTGTGCTCAGTAGCTGAGTCCAAAGAGATGTCCTCTTTGACTAAATTGGAGACTGAATTGTCTCCATTTCCTCTACTGCTTCTGCCGTGCACATCTACTCCACCAAGTCTCTCATCCCCTTTTTTCTCTTTGCTCCATATTGCCACTTTTACTGATGCAGTCAGGCTAGAGAGAAGCAGCCTCTTTAGAAACAGACAAGGTGCTTTTGTTTTCCCAGGCTTGTCACCTGTGCAGGTCAGCACCTACTCTCTGGAAAGGAGTATAAGAGAAAGGATAATACTACTGAGACGTCACAGAAAGTAACAAAATCAGTCTTTAATCTCATTGGCACACAGCAATGTGGGAAATGACTGAGAAATTGGAGAAAACCAAGTCTTTCAACTTGCTTTGCATGTAGAGTAGTCTGTGGCAAATTCTTGATTGCAGAGTCAAACCATTTCATTTCCATGTTACTGCTGACTTGTTTTCTAGGGTTTGGGTTTGTGGACTGCTAAATAGGGTTTGCTGTGTGTTTGCATCAAATGACTAAAATGAGCATGTCTCCTAAATCCCATTACTTACCATTTCTTGGCTCTGAGGGCGACCTGTACCATTTGGAGATACCCACACTACTGTGGCTTGTTTCTGGTGTGCAGATTGGGTGCTCCTTTAAAATAGTGAAAGGGGATTAGAAGTGGCAGGAACAGCAGAGGCAGTTTTGTAGGGTCTGGAAAAGGGACTTGACAGAAGATAGCAAAATCACACAAGCAAATCAAGCCCCTATTTGCCCTAATCATGCACACACATGTAGGCCTATCTCCCTGTGTTCCGCTGTTTCAGAACACCATCCTGGATGCCAGGGAGCCACATACAGGGTCCATAGCCTTCTGTGAACCTCCAAAGATGCCAGGCAATGTAGTGCTGATTTCTCTGTGTTCCTCTGTGAGGAACAGCCAAAGCCCAAGACTTCAGCTCTCAGTTGAGTA
The DNA here is from genome assembly GCF_003031625.1 of Empidonax traillii. Taxonomy (NCBI): domain Eukaryota; kingdom Metazoa; phylum Chordata; class Aves; order Passeriformes; family Tyrannidae; genus Empidonax; species Empidonax traillii. The sequence continues at coordinate 48,266 of NW_020955986.1, read as the reverse complement.
AGGTGTTATTTGGACAGTCTTGTATCAGCATGTGAAGCCTTCATCATTCTGTCTGTGTCAGCCTGTGGCCTTTCCTGGTATCAATTAAGGTGATCCTGGACCTTTTATAGTAGTGAAGTGTGTATTTTTGCAGCTTTTAAATGAAGCACTCTTGACCCTATCAGCAGGATAGCCCTTACTCTCAGTTATTCAGGGCTCTGCAGGAAAACAACACGACTCAGAGGAGGCAAATAAATGCATAATGCAAATCATAAATGATTTAGACCAAAAGAATAGATCTGGTGTGTTAATCTTTGAAGAACACCTAAGGAGATCTCTGCTGAGACCACAGGAAGGCTGAGAGAGCAGCAGACTCACTGAGGCCTGACCTACTCTGCATCAGATCTCTCCAGGAGATTTTACCACAGCTGTGGGCATCTGGGGAGAATGGTTGATGCACCACCCAGAAAATATACCTGATGGTACAGAACAGTCCATGAGGACAAAGGCCACTGCTAAGAGATGTAGTGAGAACAAGCCAGTAGCATACCAATTGTTCTTCCTCCTCTCATGCCCTGCAGCATCTCAATTGTAACTGCTTATTCTACAGGAAAATGTTATAATACTATGGGTGTGCAGCATCCTGAAACCTGATGATATGGATGACAAACAGAATCCACGTAGAAATAAGTGGCTTTACAAAGAGGAACAACAATACTTGTCTTGTGCCTATGCTCTGCACTGCAGGTTTTGTCTGAAAGCCTGGCACTCTTCCATGCTCAGCAGCCATTTAATTCTTTTAGAATAACTTTCTCCTCCTCTCTGGGATATGAATATAAATGACATTTCTCGCTTCAGGGCATTTGGACGGGCTCCACATAGATTCAACACGCAGATTCATTGTAAACAATATGTCTGCAGAAGCTCATGCGTGGATATTGTTCCGGATTGCACCTGGCTGTCCATGGTCCACGTGAGGAGAGCTGACAGAGGGAGGAGCGTGTTGCCCCATAGCAAGATGAGGATCACACTGCAGAACAGCCTGGCAGTTCCAGTGACCTCTAAGAACCATCGGAAAAGAATCCCAGAATATTTCCTAGGGTTTTTTTTTCCCTCATATTTTTTTTGGAGAAAAACTGATGCTTTTGTTAGGTTTTAACAAGCACCAGTTTTGCTTTCTATCAGCGCAAGGCTAAGGATGAAATCAGCCAAAAGCAACAGAAGTCTTTTAAGAGCCTTCTTAATTATTTCCATCAGCTTTAAGAACAAGCCAACAAATAAAATGGTGTTGAGGCCTAAAAACAGGAAAGTTGTGAGATATAGAATTTTCTTTATTGCATATTCTGTGATCATTTTTTACAGGGGGGGAAAAAAAAAAGAGAGAAAATAAAATAGCAACTCACCTTGTCAATACAAGCTGTTTAAACTACACTATTTTTCTCTTTCAGCTCTTTTGGAAGGCAATTATTTTGCTCGCTTTCACGGTTGATTTTCTTACCTAGGCTATCTCTTGGATTCTTTTATATAACAAGACAAAAATATCCCAATACACAAAATTGTTGTAGAGCATGATTATACGTGTAGGATGGCGTGTAACTGGACAGCCTCTAAACCTCCCCTGTCTTCATCTAAGACTTTTTGCTGAGCTGAAGATGTTGTTATTGGCTGGATAATTGCCCAGTGTCAAATACAAGTTGTTCTGTGAGCAGCAGAGCTAACGAAGCCTGCTTTGCCATGACATTTGTGCCTTTTGTCCCTTAATTCCATTTCCTGCATGGAGAGTTCATTGTAAAATGCTCACCACAGGAGAGACCAAGGTGCTGTTGTGATCCTCCGTGTCTCCTTCTAGCTCCCTGTTCTTCCCCAAAACTTGTAGGACTCTAGGGAGGTAGGAAGTGAATTCTTTTCCTTTTCAAACGTGATTGAAAGGGGTCAGTGGCCTCCAAAAGCACTAAGGTTGCCAAGAACCACTAAGGAGTGGCTCGTCCCCAGAGTATGATGCTTTACATGAAAAGCTACCCCTGTGCTTTGTGCCCAAAGCTTACAAGCCGATTACAGCAACCACCAGAGGGGAAGAAGGTCATGGGATGCCAAAGTCCCAGTATCATAGCCCCTGAAGTCATCCCTAGATTGTTGTCACTTTCCCACTGTGTTGAAAATAACAAGAGATGTTATTTATGCCCCGAATAACTGTGTGGGTTTTCATTCATATCAGCAGGGATGGCATAGGATGACATACTTGTTAGCTCAGATTTACTTTTTTTCCTAATACAGAATTAAAACTGTGTGCAGTGCTAAAGCTGTTCTCAGAATTTTTAGCAGATGCAAGATTTTGTTATTAGGAAGATCAGAGCTTTAAATTAATCTAAAAACTTTGAGCAATGTGTTAATTTGAGAAAAATACCAACTGATTAGAAGTAAAAACAAGAGGGAAAGATAAATCTACTGGATAATTTAGGGTTTAGGTTATATTGAGTTAGAGAGAATTAACATGTTCTGAATTTATTTTTCTGGATTTTGATGCTTTTAGGAAGACATGCCAGGAGCACTTCATTTGGGGAAGCATAAGCAGCTGCCCTTTCATTCTTCTATTCATAAATATTGAAGGGTTACTTGGAGAAATGGTGCAGCTGTCAATGCCATGGCCAGTGACAGGGCTGCTGGGTCCTTTCTGTGGCAGGATCAATTTACAGGATTCAGAAATCCAAGCATTTCTCTTAAAGTTAGAATGAAGGGAAATTAATTCAGCCGTCACTACATGGGCTTTCCCATCTGGGAACAAATCCTAGCTCTTCCCAGCAATCAGGAGGGAGCTGCATAGCTGTGCCACTTCCAAGGGTGAAGAGGCGGTGGAGGTGGAGATGAAAACATGGACACTGAGCTTTGCTGGTGCTGAAAGGGGAGGGCAATGTAAAATGTTCAAAAATGGGAAAACATAAGGTTAGGCCTGACTTCTGCCAGGCAACAAATCCCTACGGTGGGAAAAATCTTTGCTAAACCTCTCCCTTGGGCAGGTTAACTCTGAGTCACATATATGACAGGCAAACTATGGGATTATATATCATGTAAGCATGACAGCTAAATCTTTAATGCCACCCTGGAAAATAGTGCCCTGAAAAGCGCGATGAAGAGAGGAACAATATGTGCAGTAATCAATATCCTGAAGATCTAATTCAGTGCACTGGTTTTGATGTTTAGTGTTGGTGAGGGGATATCGTGTTTACAAACAAAGTTTCATATTGTTGAAATTACTTTGCACTATGGATTCTACCTACATTAAATCTACCTTACATTAAACAGAATTTTTTTCTTCAAAAACAACACTCTTTAAAGATTTTATCCTGAACTTGAAAATAATGGTTCATACTTGAGCTGAATTTGTGCTGGAGAGGTGAGGTCTCGCTGCTGCTTTGGCATCATATGTAGCTCTGTGCAACCACACTCAAGGCACTGAGAGTGCATCTCAGTAATGGCAGAGAGAACCTCACTAGTGGGGAACTAGAAATGGGAAATGATGCAGGATATTCTGCTTACATCTGCTCAGCTAACGTATATAAACAAACAGGCCTCCCTGCTTGCAGTATGAAGACCTTAACAGAAACCATAATGCTTCCATTTTACAATGGAACTACAGCTCACATGGTTGTGAATATATTTTTATCTCTGTCTTATCCATCTTCTTTGACTCTTCCTCTATTTTTGCCTCTCCATACTTTACAGGTACCTCCTTTCTCGTATGCTTTCTATCGCGATCTCCAGAACAGATTTAATCAGTATCCCTCCCCTTCCTCTCTATTTTAGATGATAAAAAATTTAATCATATTTCATTTAGTGTTCCCATTTGAGACCTGCAAAGCAGCAACAACAAGCTACTCAAGCCACAGGAAAGGTGCTGTTCAGTACCTGTGCTCCTGTGTTTCTGTGCTGGAGACACGTGCCACGTTCTCTAAAGGTGTTTTATTTTGTGTGACATTCTCACTCGGTAGCAGGGTGCTTTTTGGAAATAATTTCAGGCCCTTCCTCATTGCACTGTGTAACAGTGGCAAAAGTATTTTTTCAACCATTTAGTAACTACCAGAAGTTTTAAATAATGGTGGATCTACACCCCAAAATGTAACCATATGTCTTAATCATTCAAATACTTACCACAGTAGTGTGAAATTTAACAAAGAAATATTCTCATTCTCCTAATGTATATTTTAAAATATACATTAAAATGTATATTTTAATTCAAGCAGTGGACTTAGACACACTTTTTCATTAATTACAAAAATTCTGTAAGATTTTCTTTCAACCTTATGGTCTCCTTAGTACAAAAAACATCCCTAATTAACAGCCAATTGCAGGATGAAAGTAACCTCCCTCATGCACAAGTTCATCTGGAAGCAGAGTCTAGTCTGCCACATTTTTATTTTGTTGATAAGAGAACCACGAAGAGCCAGGTTTGTTCTTGCTTCCCAGGCTGCATTTGTTATGCTGGCAGCCAAAGGAGATTGTGTTAGCTGTAAATGGAGATGTTGCCTGAGAAGCTGGTAAAATATGGAACTTTGTGTCACCATTTATGCAATGGCTTATCTCGAGTTGTTTGCTCCTTATGATTCCTAAAAGACAAGATAATGTTTTGTATTAAATAGTTTAGGTAAAAATCCTATAGCAGAGACCTTCCAAGCATTTGGATTGATCATCACTGGTCCTTTCAAGGTTATAGCTGGTGGGATGAGGAAGCAGAGTTTTGAAAAGTTCATCCTACGTCACTTGTCTTCAACAGCTGATACTTTTTTGTGTCAGATGATGCCTAAACCTGGGCCCCCAGCTTTCTTTCTTACTTGACAATTAGTCAGAAGTTCATAAAAGCAGAGCCTGCCTTATCATGGACTGCAGCAGGAGCTTGAGTGTTTGCACCTGAGATTTGCTGGCAATTAACACAGCCTTAAGCAACACAGACAGAGCAACCTGCTGAGACATCTAGAAAAGCAAGTATACCCTAAATGGATTTGCAAAAAACCTTTGGTGGATACAGTTCTGAATTATTCTAACGTGATCTGTGTTGTTTTGTTTAGTTTCAATGTGGAGGTAATAATATTGCTTACCAGAAATACTTTCTCTTTTAACAAAAGCAAAACACTTGCCAAATTTTTTGTAGCGTCTTATACAAACGCTTATGGAATTGCCAATAAGAAGAGGAGGAGAGTGAAGAGGATAAGAAAATACACATGTAATGTAGGTAGGGTTTGTATTGCAGCAGGAAAACCTGAAAGGATAGGAGGTGAGGTGGGAATTTTCAATATCTGGGGTTAGAAGCAGATATCTACTGATTGAATGTAGTGTGATTATAACTGATTGATTACATGCTGGGAAGAAGCAGGGAAAGAGCTGCTAGTTGATCATGGAGTGGAAAAAGTAGGTTTCTCAAGCTAAAGGCATGTCTTCATCAAGAACAGTGAGCTTGGAGTGGAATGAAGTACAAAGAGGTACTGGTTTTGATGTGCCTGCTACAGCTTTTAACAGAGGAATTAGTTCTGATGAATTCACCCAACTGCCTTCCATCAGCTGGGGTTTTTTAATTGCTTTTTTTTTTTTTTTTAAAGGAAGATAATATTTGGAGTTTGGGCTAAAATACTTGGAGTCAAGAGGCAATTAAGTGTCCTGTATAGAAAAAGGAGGTGTTGCCAGCAGGGGGTGGGGAAACAGCTCTGACTGAGGCCAGCCACGGAAGGCTCTAACACTGAAATGTCACTGGCTTCATGAAGGGCTCAGCAAGAGGCTTTAAAATAAAGTAAAAATGTTGGTCAGGATATTCTAAGGGCTCCAGAAGAATGGGTGACGCTGTGTTATTTAAGAGTTAGAGCTTAGCACTTAGGAGTTTTGATAGCACTTTTAGGAAAAGCTGCAGTGTAGAGCAGCCGGCCCAGGTTTGGGGTGACCCTGTTTGCCACCCAGCCAAGATGCAAAAATAGACATGCTTGGCAGAAAAAGTGTCTCTTGGCTAAAAAGGTAGAGCATTGCTCCCTGGAACCATCTGTGTATAAAGAGAGACAATATGCCTATATATCATTGACACAAGGATTCGCAGTATGGTGTTGAAAATGGAAGTACACGTAGGAGCAGCAAAACTCTTGACTTTCAAGGATCTAGGAGGGCAGTGGACAAATGCCCTAGGTCAAGCTTAGAGTAAATGAGCGTGATTTTACAACATCACAGCAAAAAGCAAAGCTGAATCGGCCTTCCTGTTAGGGTAACTTGTCCAAGGGTATTTCGAGGTAACGGTAATGAGGTAGAAATTAGGATCCTAAAAAAAACCAGGCTGGCCATGAGGAACACTGTAAAGAAAAATGCTGAGCTGTATATAGTAGTCATATACTGATAAACTAATTTCTGAATTCCTCTAATCTGTCTGAGGTACAGGAGCTGCAAAAGCCTGGCAAAAAGCACTTGAATAAATTGTAAAAGCAGAGCATGATTTCTTCTGTGGAATTTATGAAAAGGGCTGCACTGATTGCAGCCACTCCAAAGAGTGATGGCAGCTTAAGAAGCTGTGGGTGCAATAAAGCCACTGTAAATCCCAGCTGAAATGAATCAGTATCTTTTTCCTAGATTCATTCATTTTCAGAACGTGGTGGCTGGGCAGAGCTTACTAAACTACGCTGACTCTGTGTGACTTCAGAGTGAGTACTGGAACTAGAGCTGAATACATTTCTAACAGTGAAAGTACATGAGAGACTATTTCGATGTAAGCAATTACCCCATAGCAAAGCCAGTGTATTTGCTTATATCTGAGAGTAATGAATTCATGACTTCCAGGATAAACGTTGCTGCCTGCTGTTTCATGGCATGCGACTAAAGAGTAAAGAAGCAGTCAGACGTTTATAAAACCGAGACGGAAGTTCTGCATTCTGCCTCACCTCAGGAAAATACAGCGTGCGTGGATAGAAAAGGAAAATACGGTTTTTGAAGAACAGTGCAGTTGCAGGAAAGAGTAAGCAATTGTTCCAGGTGGTGGTTGTTGGATATTTGTTCTGGACAGAAATGAATAGGAAGCTCTCCTGTAAAATTAGCTGAAGCAGCAGCAGCAGCAGCTAGGAGTTGCCAGCACAGTCGCTTTTGGATGAAGGTCTACAACATACCTTTGAAGTGTGACAGGTATTTGTGCAGCAGGGGATATTTAAATTGGCCTCACATTGGATAACAAAGTACTTTGTACAGGCTCTGAGAAGGGCATTATGCAAAGGTGATAGAGAATCAATCAGTCCCAGAGACTATTCCAGCAAAGAGATTCTTATACAGTGAGAAGGGATTTGATTTACTGCAAGTAGACTTAGCAAAGGACTCAAGGTGAAAATGGCAAATAGAAAAGAAAAAAAAAAAGAAGGCTAATACTCTGGATCTCCCCTTTTTTTGCTGCATAAATCAGATAGTGCTGAAACATGACTGAAAGGAAGTAGGGAGAGGTAGTAAGGCAGTATGGTAGAGCAGATATTGCGATGGGTGACATCCCGGTGGAGGATGGGAGAGATAAGAAAGAAGCAGCTTAGTAATTGCCTGCAGATAAAACCAGAGGATAGTTATGGAATATGCACCGTGACAATAATGAAAAATGGTCACAAGCTTTTATAAGCTGCAAGAGAGAACCAGGACATGGTACTGGGAAGTAATAAGCATGAAGCCACGAGGAGGCATGTTTGTAATCATTGCAGGTGCCAGAAAGCAGGCTCATGCTTATCACATCCCCCAGCACAGCACCACAGACTTCTATGCTCAGCACAGGCACACTGGGCAGGCAGTGCTCTGGTTGCCAGTTAATCCCCTCTGCCTTCCTAGGGAAGGCCTTAAAGCCTGTGGAAGTGCAGGTGGGATGTGGATGAGTAGCTTGAGGAGGGAAATATGGCCAGACCAATCCGCCAGGCAGTACCATGAGGGAAGGTGTGGGCTCGGGTCCTTCCTAAGGGTGGCTGTGGGACCTGGCTTTCCCCAGAAGCTGCAGCTGAGTTCACATAATGTGGATGCAAGGAGGGTTTGAACACAGGCACGGAGTCTACCTTCCACTTTAGATGCAGAATCAGATGAAGACAGGGATACTTGAGAGTAATGGCCTCAATAAAGAAGCAATAACAAGCAGGGAAAGAGCAGTTTCTCCTCTGACCTGGTGCCCCACAGTAGTTCTATACAGCTAACCTGTGGAGTTGTGCGTGCAGGAATGGTTTCTTAAGAGAGGATCACCAGCAAATGCTGTGCTAAGCCCGGGGACTGCTTGCTCTGCCCTTGCACTTGGGCAGCAGCCCTTCTGCTACATGAATGATTTGCAGAGCTGCTTTGTGGACTGGATTTGCAAGGATGATCTGGTTTTAAAAAAAATTAGCTGAGGGGAAAAGGAAAGTTATTTTTAACCCAGATCAGTTCATTATTCATGCTTAACAGGAGAGCTTTACCAAGTCAGGAAGGTACTAGTGGGAGGCAAGCATGCTGCAGAGCACTGTATGGTCTCAGCTGCCTCAAGTAGGGCTGTGGGGCCCTGAGTCTCTGCTGAGAGCTCAGCTTCTGGAAATATGGCAGGTTTCGCTCTGCTCCAGGGTTTTTATTTTTACAACTCCGTGTTCTGAATTTGAACTGAAAAATGTGGCTGTTTAGGGTTGTTGCTTTTCCAGGAAGAGTATCCCTACTTTTATTTTTTTATTTTTAAGACTCCTGTTTTGGGGGAAAAAAAAAAAGTTATTTCTCTTTTTTTTTCTTTTCTTTTTTTTTTTTTTTTCTCGTTTCTTACCCCATTCAAAGGCTGTGTTTTAACTCACAGTTTCTCTGAGTTCAACTTAGAAATTGCTGTGGGAGGGAGAGCCCTGCTGAGGGGGTAGTGGGGAAGGCCATGTTAGGAGAGGAAGCTGATGGTCACTTCTGACCTTCTGCACTCTGACCCTCTGGACAGCAGTCCCAGGGGAAGCTGGGCTCGAGGCTTATAGTGTGAGCAACAGAAAGAAGATAAGGCAAAAGTAAAATCCCGGCTTTGAAATCAATAATAATCCTATCTTTTTATAATTGTTGGTGTCACAGTTGTGAAAACCATCTCCCTGTAGCAGTGGGATGGCCAAGCACAACGGAGACAGTGCCCCAGCTTGGAAGGAAACAATGAAAATCATGGATTTGCTACCATAAAGGCATTAAGCAAGACAGGTTGAGGCAGATCTTGACAAAGGCCAGTCATCCTCCTGCTCAAGGGTGCCTTTTGTGGGAGCTGTGAAAGAGGAACGTGTTCCTCAAGCCTTGCCGCAGTGCCCGAAGTACATAAACTACTTTCTCCTCTTCTTTCCTTGTTTTCTTTTATCTCGGGAGATTACTGAACTGAGAGTCTGCCTTCTCATAATGAGGCCAGAGTACACTGGAATTATCTGCGGGCACCAGTTAATAAATAGCAGAATAAAAGGCAAAGAGCTGGCTGAGGGTGATGCGTGTCAGACCTGCACGGAGCAGCAGCCCCTTTCTGTGCGCGGTGGGAGCAGGGGAAGACGAGAGCCGGGGCAGGAGGGTGCAGCTCGGCTGCACGCCTACTGCAATTAGGCTGAATTACCTGGCCCTGTCAGCCTGCCCCCTGCCTCAGAAAGCAAGGGTATAAACTGCTGTCAGGCTACAGCTGCTAATGAGACTGAGCCACAGGCTGGCATGTTCAGTGTCCCCTCTGCTGTGCTGGAGGAGAGTAAAGTATGAGACAGTGGGGGCAACGAAATCTCACAGCCTACTCTAGCAGAAAGCCATCGATTCTCATTTATTACTTGAGTAGCTGTAGTAAGACACTAAGCACTTAACACTCATCATCTCAGGAGGAGATAGGATGAATGTAAACAAAAGGATTATTTACTCGATATTCCCTTTTTATTATTATTTCATGCAGAACTTGTAAGGTTGCTTGTCAGTAAGGTTGCCCAACATTCTCCTTTGGAAAAAGCTGTTTTCAATTGCTTCTAGCAATTCTTAACCATTGGTATGGCAATTTTCCACACCAGATACCTGGTGCAGACCAAGTAGTTTTGGAAAATTTCCAAGATGATGTGGTTGGTGGCCGGGAGGGGAACCAGGGCAGGGTTTGAGGCATTACCTGGGGAATATACGTTCTTTTGTCCATGCTAAAATTCAGTATTTTTTAAAATCCTTTGAAGTGAGAAGGGAGTATTTGCTGTCCTGTGGTGATCTGCCAAGATTTGGCAATATTATAAAACCATGGAAAAAAGTACTTAAAAAAAAATCAGAGCTGAGCACCGTCCTTCCCCTGTCGGCTCAAGGGTAATGGGATGTTGTGCTCCGAGAGTAATTGAGCAAATAATTACGTGCTGTTTGTTTGCTGACTCTGTGGTTCAGTTTTCAGAACAAAGCCTGTGGATTTCTGTGTTTCTATGTGTGTTCATGTGGTAAAAGTGAGGCCAGCTTACTGGTTTCAGCTCCCAGTGCAGTAAGGAAATATTTTCCTTTGAATAAGGACAGGATTTGGCCCTCAGTGTGTAACTCAAACCTGTGTCTTTAATACAGGATTATATTTATTTTTGACAGACCTGGGGCAGGAAATAAAAAATGGGAAGTGCCTTTCCCTCCTCCAGAAAAACATGGTAATTAGTCAAAAATAGTAATTTCTATAGAACATCACATGTCCGGGTATTCTTCTAGTTGCAATCTTGTGACATTAGCAATTCAGATAAAACCTTGTGCTTTTATCTGTGTGGATCAAGGAACCTAGAAACAGTGACAGTCTATTTATTTTTTTATGGTGGCTGAACCTCTATTAAGAGGTATTACACATGGTGTTTGATTTTTCTGCCTTTCCACCCTCACATCCCCATGGTTACTGTTTGATTAAACTTTGATCAAAGAAAAGACAAATTATGTTGTTAGTTATTTAACCCTGTGTGGAAAGGCTCCGTAAATCAATTTTAATTCATCCAGGCACAAAACCTGAAATATTTTTTCAAATACAATTCCCACTCATAGAGTTGTTTTTAGCAGACTATGGCACGATATGGTCTTTTACTTTGTTCCTGGTATAAACTTGTCATTCCTTGTTTTTTCATCTATTGACTGGAGCTGCCTGCTTGAGAAAGAAAGAACACTCTAAGGCTGAATAAACACCCTTGTGTTCGATGTTAGTGACACTGGGCAGTCGACGCTTGATTAGAAAATCAAAGCCACTACCTTTTCGTTCTTTGAAAACGTTTGCTTTTTTGCACCTGCTCAGGCTGAACAAGTTTGGTTTCTGGAGTCTGTGATATTCATCACAGTATTTGCACTGGCAAGAGAAGAGGAAACTCCTGTAAAAGTAAGGAGTGTGGGGCTCCATTACAGTCAATGCTGTAAGGATAGGACTGTGCCAAGCTGGGTGGAAAAGAGGGATTCTTATCCGCCTCATGGTGCTGGAAGCAGCTGGAAAGTAGTGTTAAATTTGGTTAAAACCGGGAAGCTGGCACTCAAAAAAAACCAGAGAGAAGCAATTGAAGTAAATGCTACTACTGTGGCAAAATTAATCACAGTTAGGAAGATCGTTTGAAATATAAAATAATCCTGGAATAAGCATCACGAGCACTTAGGGAAAAGTCCTTCAGAATAATGTGGGAAATGGGACACAGAAAGTAGGGTTCTTGCTTAAGCTGAGGCAGCCAACAAACTTGATAGCAACCTGGCTATCACTTGGAACCATGAAATGCACAGTAGTTTTGGACTCATACACATAGATTGATGTGATAATACTAAGAGACCCAGAAACAAACAACCTATTCATCTGCAAGGGGAAAGAGTGGCTGGGGATTTTGCATCCACTCAAAAAGGAAATTGCACTAGACCTGTGTTAAGCGAGCAGGAACACTTGACACACAAACAGTTGATCTGGACTTCATTAAAAATGAAAAATGTATGAGATAGAAATGCGCTTGAGAACCATATGGTTTGTGGCAAGTTAGGATAGCTCCCTTCCTCCTTACATGAATCAGGAAACAAATGCCTTACTCACTTTTACATAACAAGCCGAGGTTCATTAATCATCTGCTCCTACAACAATAGGAGACGAAAATATCTTGGAGGTGTCTCAGATGAATTATAGTTGAAATTTGCCATGAATTCAAACACAAGAAAGTTGTTAAGACATGATTTTTGTATGGATAGGTGATTCTAGTCTTTCTAGTTTGCTCCTCTTTCCAACTCAGCAATCTCTGAGTGATGATGGGCAATGACATTTAACTGCATAAGGACCAACTTGTGGAGGGACTTGAAAAATTAATCAGGCAGGGGCAAAGCCCTCTAGCACTTTCAAACCATTATTTTTTTACACCACATGGGAAATGGCATCCAGTTGTCCACATGATGAGTTCCTCTCTTCGTGCAACCAGATGTAGGGAACTAGGAGGAAGAAAAATATTGCAGCCTTTAAAAGGGGGAAAGCCCCCATCAAGAGGCAGTTTTAGGTTAACTCCAGAATATAAATTAAAGTGAGTGAAACTCCATAATGCTTAGCTAAGGACAGGGATGTGTCATAGCAGTTCTTGCTGAACCCTTTAAAGTTATAATTTTTTTCCTCTCTTTCTCCTTTCCCTAAATCTGAGGGCATAAACTTGCTGAACTAACAAAAATGCTGCTCAGTAAGAAGAGTGGCAGACAGATGCCCGGATTATCTGTGTAGCTACTCACCACTTCTTCTGGTAATCTGGAACTGAAAGAGAAAGAATAGGATTTAATTTTAGACTTCTTTGACTGATGTTAGAACTTCTTGAAATGTACGTAACTGCAAAGTACTTTATTAAGCCTCTAAACTTTCCACCCAGATGTCATGCAGTTCAGCTGCAGATTCTTACCAGATGGATTTGCAAGCATATGTCTTTCTTGCTGGTTAGCCAAAGGAAAATGACTGAACAAGTCAGTTTATAAAAATGACTTAGGCTGATTGTGCCCTTACTTTTGCACCGTTGCTGGAAAAACGTAGGGGAGAGAACAACTGAGAAGCAGACGGTAAATGACTGTCAAATAAGAAGTTAAAATAAAGATAATGAGAATTCCCAGCACTTATTATTCTCTGCTACAATAGTTTGATGGTTATATGTGCCTGGAATCGTACAGTATGAACGCTCAAAGTGGACTTACAAGGGCTACTCTTGGCTTTCTGGAACGTGGCCTCCTCCTACTTGATTGCTCATACACTTTTCTCCATCCTCTAAGGAAACTTTTTCAAGTTTCTCCACTTCTCTCTGCCATCCCCTGATTCGCCCATGCTTTGACACTTCGCTTGGGTCGCTTCCTCCTTGCAGCATCCAGAAAAAGCTTTTGGTTCTTCCTTCCAAGCTCAGCACTTGGATGGGCTTCCTAAAACCCAGGAATGGCCCTTAAGGGGACGTTGCCTACAGCTCCACAGCAAACCTAAAAAATCTTGTTTTTCTGTTGGTATCCTAGTGCATGCTACAGCAGGGAGTAGGAATAGATATATTTGCAAATGGTGAAAAAAAGCAAAGGTGTTCTAAAAATGAGATCAGAGGTGTGAGTTGCAACAGTAAAAGTTGTCTGGCAATCACACATAAGCAGTAAAGACTTTCCACCATCTGAAAGAAAAGTAAACCTGCACAAACTGAGCTAACTCCCCAGATACTCACAGCAGGTACACAAAGGGCTCAGGTCTTATCAAATGACCTTTACCAATATTGCAAACAACTTTGTAATGGATTATGAAAATGGGGAACTCAGAATTTACCGGAGTGAAAAAAACCCTCTGGAGAAAGTTTCCATTTTAGCTTACCCACATTTCAAACCTCTGGGTGAAGATATTAGGGGGAAAAAAGTGCTTAACAGACCATGGGAAATCTCAAGGTGAGAGCACAAATACTTCCAGGGAAATGAAAATATCCCAGCCTCTTAAAAGTGAAAACTGGTAATGCAGTGATGGCAGCTCAGGTTGAAAGGAGGCATGGTAATGAGGAATTCTTTCACTGAACCCCCAAAGAAACCATGAAAATAGCGAATGTGTATGAAGAACCCTAGAAAGGCATTTCCTCTCAGTTATCTGAGCAAGGTTACACTTAACTGCTGTGTTACTGTAGCATACTGGGTAGTGCTAATAATATGCTGGACTGTGGACTACAGCCCATTAATCCCCACTTGGCTGAAACACAGGCTGGTAAAATGGCAAAATGGTTGCAGGATATCTGTTTTGAAAGATAATTAAGATTTGATGTGACTTTCCTAACAGACAAACATTGAGTAATGAGTTTCTACAGGATTTTAAAAGTGCAATTGTTTCCCTGTTTTTCAACACAATGTGGTTGGAGGAAAAATGTCTTTTGGTAAATTTATGGTTGAATTGAGTGAGATTCTTGAGATAGCAGGAAACTAGGCTTGATGATTCAGGAGATCCTTTTTAGGCTAATGGATATAGCCCATACACACCGATAAGCTATGGATAAATGATTTCTGGCTGATGTATTAAGCCACGTTAAACCTGATAGGGAGTGGTCTTGAAAACTCCTTCGTTTGGGTGGATGATGCTGCGTGAAAACCTGGAAGAACTGCCATTTGATCTGCTGATGTTTAAAGTGTAGGAGCTGCAGCTTCATTAGTGGAGCTTCACTTAAGTGCCATGGTCTAGTTACCACGGTAGTAGTGGATCAAGGGTTGGACTTGATGATCTCAGAGGTCCTTTCCAACCCGTCTGATTCTACAATTCTGTGATTTGCCTCCTTTGGGGTTAATGTGGGGTGCTGTATGTAGAGGTGGCAATGGGAGACCTTAGACCCAGAGGCCAAATGCTTTCTCTTTGAGGTCAAACAAGCCCCTTCGTGCAGTGAAAACAGTAAGGGTTGGGAGGATATGGGTTTAAAGCAGACAGCTGAAGCTGCTTGGGGATGCTGGTGCGATGCAGCATGAAGGGTAAGGAAGACATGACCTTGAGGAGTAGAGAAAGTTTCTTTGCCTCAGCACTGATGGAGTGATAAGCAGCTGTGAGACCAAGTGCAGTACAAAAGGCTATTTCTTCTGCTTTGCTCAGGAAAGCAATCATTGTATACTGCATTGTAAGGAGACTGGATTGAGAATTCTTCTGCTTGGTGTCATGTAGAAATCTTACCCTTCAAGAATATCCCTGTGAGACCCGTACTGAGTGGCTAACCACATGCAGGTGGAATGAAGCAACAGTGTTTTCCACGTGCACTTAGAGTGCAAAACTGCCTCTTTTTTGATAACTTTGTTTTCTTGTTAGAGATGAAAATCTAGAAAGTGTGACAAATACTGTGTGTGGCTACCAGGACAGAGAGGAATTTTCCCTGAGGTGTCCCCCACAGAGTTTCTGTATTATTTCTCTGAAGAGTCTGCCCCCCTCGCAAAGACAACACTATTGCAGGAACTGAGCAGCTTATGAAGGCTCACCAGAGCTCTAAACATCTTTCTAATTACTTCATTGCGTGCAGGATAATTATAGAATAAAAAGGATGAAAGCCTAAATGAAGTACAGAGGCCCTTGAAAAATGCCACCAGGTCAAACGTTGCTGCCATCTGCTCCTCCTTTCCTACTGACCTGTCCTTTCATCTCGGCATTAAATGCCCACTTCCTTTAAATAGCTTTTTATCCTAACCAACTCTCCTAATTAACAAAGCTTCTTGAACTTCATTTTTGTTGACTGCCTGCAACAGAAAGCTTTAATGCCTCATTCCTTGTAACTGAGTGAGCTTTCTGTACTCTGCTTGCAGCCAGGCAATGGTCATCTGCCGTGACCACGCTAACTTGGCTTCCTCTGCCAGAAACAAAACAGACTCCATGAGGTTCGGGTGTAAGACGGGTTAAGGAGGATAGTCACTGTAAGACAGGGACTGTAAAGGAGAGCGTGTACTTAGTATCCCTAAACACAAACAGGAACAATTCGGCCTCATTTATCCACAGACTAAAAAAGCTGCTTGATATTCTTCCTCCTCAGCAGCAAATGACAGCACAAAAAGTGATCGCGTTATTAATTTAGATGAATAGCAGCACACATCCCTGCGTTATATAATTATTTCATTAAAGTGAAGGATCAGTTTTAAACATCATTAAAATCTAACCAGCAGAAAATAATATGATTCCACTGACACTGGATTTAATTAAAACCTGTGAATTAGGAATATTGAAAGTGTATTAGCTCTAGAAGGTCTGTCTGGAGGCAGCATCATGTGGTACCCCTCTGTGCGTGGTGCCTCTCAGAGAGCAGGGGGTACCAGACAGGTGCAAGGAGTTCCTGGGATCCCAACTCAGTTAATGATCAGCAAAGCCAGCAATAAAGGTGGCCTGCACACAGCTGTTCAAAACATCCTTAAATTAGTCCAGCAGGGTTTTCACGTTATCAAAATAAGTATTACTCATTCAATTCAGTCTCGATTCAGAGTCAAAGAAGCAAATTGATTCCCTGAACTTCGAGAAACAATGGCTCCCAGCCAAAGCCCGCTGAAACCAAGACAAAGATCCCCTGCTGAGTTCAATAGCTTGCTGGCTCTCACCCAATGCAAGTAATTCCCCTTTTTTTTTTTTTTTTTTTTCTAGAGTGAGTTTCTTTTTCCTGTGGCAGCTTCACACAATATTTTCCATTGTGGCTACCTTCATTTGTACACTGCTGTTCTCTGACTTAAAATTTCAGACTCGTATTATTTCCAGTATTTTATAATTTTGCATTGTCAGGATAGTTTTCTCTGTGGTTTCACAGAGTGAATTGACCTAGTTAAATTAAAGGTTGCCAGCATAAATTAGATTAGGTTGGTCTGGTGGACTGAAAAAGCACTGTAACATGCTGTGTTTGTCTTTATTTCTGTCAGTAAGAATGGCTTGGTGAAAAGACTGCTATTAGAGCTTGGTTTATGCTGCTATAATTGCAGGTCTGATGGTATCCTGTTAGAATGCAACAAGACTGAGTGATCAGTTATTTCAACTAGAAATATAATAATTCCACTTTATTTTTAGCTATGAGATTTCACATTTCATTTGAAATGCATATGAATCTGGTTAGTAATAAAGTCATATGACTTACTGACAGTGAGGATATTTCTACATTCCTAAGAGCATCTATACTGTGAACTCTCAAACTCAAGATAAAACAAAAATTTCTTATCCCAAAATACCCAAAATATATTAAGTCTGACTCTTTCTAGGCACAGTGCAAATACTTTGAAGCTGAGCTACTACCAGCTGTCTCGGTCTTCTTATGCTTGCCCTTAAACCTGTGGGGGTTTTTGTACAGTGAAAAGCAGACTAATATTTCCTTAGGAATGATATTCTGTCTCCTGTCAGTCCTATTGTTCCTGTAAATACCTCTCATCACTACTGAAAGAGGACAAGGGTATAATGGATATTCATCCTGAACAGAGCCCAGAAGCACTTCACTTTGGGAACTGCATCACTCTGCAGGCAGAATCCCTGTAAATGTCAAGGCAAGGCCTATTAACAATAATGTATAGATAATAATTAGTAAATAATTGATGTTGGCATTGCTATTTGAAGCTGTGTATGACTCTGCTGTGTGCATGCTAAGCTGAATGGTTGGCTCCGCTGGCAAAAGCTGCACTGCTTGTTGGCTTGTTGATATCCAGCTGTTTGTCATTCCACTGTCTAATGAATGGGTATGTAAAAATTGCTGTGCTGAGCTGCAGGTTACCAACATTTCCATGATATATGGGAGAAATTCCCCACGACTCTGTATCAGACCATAACTCTATCTTATCAAGCCAATTTTTAACAGTGCTGCAGCCCAAAGAGACTCTCTTTTGGATCCTATTTTCAATGAGGAAGCTGTTATTGTTTTAAACCTATTTTCTGCTTTTTTGCATGCTTTGCTGTTTGTTACTAAAAATTAATCCAAACTGTCAAAAAATACACCTGGGAATGGTTTTTGCATTGATTGTAGAATACTTTTGTTATTTTTGCAGCTGTGGCTGCATTGTGGCTGTCATCTTAAAGGTATTGGGGCACTTCAGATCCATTATTTTATTCCATCCTTGTGTACAGTCAGCTGTTATTTTGGAAAGAGAAGAGGGAGAAAGGAATGAGATAAGGGAAGATGGAAAGACTTGGGACAATGAACAGGGGAACATTTTTCTTTTGGAGGAACCCATCTTGTGTTTGTACCATTTCTGTGTGCATGCGGCAGAAAGTTTCTGCTTCTCCATGACGTTTGCGTAATCCTGGGTTTCCACTTCAAATGTCTCACCAGTTTATGCTGCTGGGACATCTCTGGGAATGCCATGTAGTTCCTACTATCAGAGAGAAGCCCTTATGGGATACTTGCCCTTCATAGCATCCAGCGTTGTGTAGCGGTGGTTGCTACATAGTGCCTGGTAGGATTATCATCTTCCCTTGGCTTTTGGTAGGACCATTTTGTTTCCATCCTTGCATCCTGGCAGTGTTGTTATTTACCCTCCCTACATTCTGCCCCCTAGGCTCCAGAAACAGCTTTTACTTCTACAGCTGGGTACATACTGCCTCGTCAACATCAGCAAGCCTTGAAAATCCAAGTCTAAACATAAAGACACCCTGAAGCGTGCTCATGGAGGGGTTTCTCAAGGCTGAGCTAGCTGGAGGAGGGAGCATTACAAGAAATGGGCACGGGAGCGCAAATACAGATTTTAATGATCAGACTTGAAATTGACTGAGGGTCAGGAAAATGTGTGCTAACACAAGGCAAATCGTGCTGGTGGAGAATGTAGCATGGTTGAAAACAGAACATCTTGGAAGCTATTTAACAACGCACTCCACAGTGCAGTGGTTCAGAACAGCCAGGAAGGAGTGTCTCAGATAATAAATGCTGTAGTGGAGTTTAGGTAGGTGTGAGATGTTTGCCTGCACTGAATAGTATTAGCAGCTTGTTAAGGCCAAGTGAAAAATAAATCACTGACTTCAGTAGACTTTAATGTTTACTAAGTCCTTACTTTCAGATTTACTCAGTGAACTGGAGTGGCAGAATGTACCTTGAGTTAGCGAGCCGGTACTCCTCAGCCGAAGGACTTAGCTTGATTTATGTGATAAGCAGTATGCACACTTAAAGAAAAGCAAGGTATTTCCTCATGCAGGGCCTTACAGGCCTCAGTGCCTGCATGCATGATCCCTTTTGCACTATTGCCAGGGAGAAATTCCTGGCTCTGGTCCTAAAGTTTCCTGAAGAAGTCGTGGCTCTGCTATCCCTCATGCTGTCTATGCCAGACAGATCTGCGGATCTATCTGCCCTATATTTTTATCTAAGCTGTGCATCCACGCCGTCAATCCTGCTTCACAACTTTGGCTGGTAGTTAGACTTTGTATCATTGAAGGGCTTAGGGTCACCCACTGGGCATGCCTGAGGATCATCACTCAAGTGAGAAGGAAGGGTTATTCATCCAACACCACTAAATTTCTCCTCTCTGTTTTAGTCCCTGAGGAATTTTCAGGAAGCCAAGAGATATGCTTGATTCCCTCTTTTTGTTTTGTATGCAGCCGTGGCAGTGGAGGTGATAATAGTAGCAGTAGTAAAACATGGGAAAACAGGTGGATGGAGATGCCACCTACGGCAGTACCAATAAGACAAATATTGCCTGACTAACCGTGCTCTGTGTGTGTGACTGTAGATGGAGACAGCACATCTCAAAGAAGGTTGATTAAAGGTTAAATAATCTTCCTTTTCATAATGGACCCCATGAGGCTCTCCAAGGTTGCTACAACAGACTGTGTGAACAACGTCATTGCATAGTTCTCCTAGCAGCCCTAGATATTTCCCATAATTGAAAATGGTTTGTTTTACAGATCAGATGCGCTATTAGTATTATTATGATTTCTTGTCATTCTGATATCAGTTGCATTTTATCCCTTGTGATTTCTAGAATATATCTAGGGTTTATTTATTTATTTTTTTTTCAGTCCAGCAACAGCTTAATCCTCTTCCCATCTCATTACAACATGAGAAAATTGAGATTGCTTGGGGGACATTAGTTAATAAACCCATTGCCAGTAATTCCCAGACTATTGATGCATTTTTCCATCTTTACTTAATGGGATGTTATTTCTCACATTGAAATATTCAAGCTATAGTGGTGAAGAAATACTGCAGATAAATTCACACTGAAGGAAAAAAAAAACAGGAAATGGTCACTATTTTAAATGAAGAAAGAAAATCCCTATTAGGCAACTTCATCTTTTTCTGTTTGACTTAAAGGTGAAATCTAAAACCTAATTCTCCACTTGGACTGGTTTTATATTTGTCCCATTGACTTGAGTGGAATTAGTCCTAATGTACACTGGTATGAGAAAAACTGGATCACTGGGGTCTCATTATTTCAGATTGTAACCAATGACCTGGTAGAGCTTTTAATTCTCTGGATGGGAGGATGCTGTAAAGGTTGAGTGGTTGTTCATCGCACAGACAGGAAGATGAGATAAGACAAAGCAAAAATAAAGTACTTCAGGCTATTTCATTCCAGGGGGCTTGTCCTCACAGGCCACAGGGGATTGCTTTGCATTTCCATTAAGACACCATGTTCTTGGAATTGCATTTTCCAGGCTTTTTCTCTGGAGTGCTAAGAGAGCTCACTGACAGTGCCCAGATGCACAACATACTCTTGACAGTGATCAGTATTAGTTCTTGGTCTCTGCCAGCGTCCCTTTTCTCTCCTCATCCCTTTAATTTTAACACATAGGGAGAATAACCACGCTTTTAAATCAAGTAGCTTCTCTGTGGAAGAAATTAATGGTGAGCAAAGCAGAGAGCAAGCAAGCACTGACAGGAACACATAGATATTGAGCTAGACTATCCTTTTTTCCATTTGCAGTTTGGTATACAGCCTAATAAAGACTCTGAAACAGAAGCGGTTTGGTATATTACCTATCTATAAATAAATTACAGCTGGCTTGCTCAACCTCAGTGATAGCAGACAGCACCTCTTGTTTTTGTGCTTGGCCATAATGGGAAAAGCACTATCTCCTCTTCTTCCCCCACCATTCCTCTGGAGCAGGCTCTCGCTTTCCCAAAGGACACAAACTGCACTGATCTGCCCCACACCACTACCACTCTAGGGCTCGGAGGCCATCAGCAGTGGTACTCACCTCACTCCGTCTCACCCTTTTGTGGCTTTCAGATGCTCCTGACAAAATCTTACTTGTTTTCTGTCTCTGATTCTGCCTGGCCAAAGATAGGTTGCTTCATTTGATCTACCTGTTTCCCTCATGTGCGATTCAGTCCCGTCCTCCTCCCCTGGCAGATTTGATCATCTGCCCAGACCTTTTCCTTCTGTCTCCTTACAAACCATTTACAGGCAGTTTGGAATGTCACTGCTCTAATTTGACGGTGTTTTGTGCTTACTGTGCTCAGGTCTGAGGCAGCACAGACTACATCTAGCTTCAATAGCATGTGTTTAGACTTTTAACTATCCACTGAAATCAATAACAGGAGCCCAAATAGGAATTCAAAGCCTAAATGTTTCTTTGGCCATGAGCTTTGGTCCTATAACAGTACTCCGAATGAACTTAACCTTCCTTAATCCTTCCAGCAAGCCAACATTTGTCCTTTCACCACGGACTGCAAACAAAGAGTTTGCATTTACAAATGATCCATCTTGCAGGAAAAAAAAATAATCCCTCTGAGCTCCTGAGTTCTCTAACACAGCGCATTAGTACCTTTGCTGAGGGGATAAACTTTAGTCCTGACTGAGAAAACTGAACCAAAAAGCATTTGATCTGATTGACACAGCTATTCTGGTTCAATTGGGTAGTATGTTTAATCAATAAACTTTGTCCTTTGGAATACTAATGCTTATCTTGTAGTTGCTGCTTCTCAAAATACTGTTTGCTGCGGAATTATTAGTTTAATATGATGTAAGAATATCTGACTCCATCAAGAAAGCCTGGAAGTCACAGGGTGTGAAGAGTGGGGCTGTTCTTTGGGAGCCCAGGTAGGGTTGCTTCTAGATAAGGAGGTATAAATTTTTACATTACCGTTGGAAATAGAGCCACTATGTCTGGATCATCCCTCTAAACCTCCACAGACACTTACTGAAATATAATTATTGAGGATGGAGGCGTTGGTGTTAATATGCTACTGAATTTGGAGTAGGTTGTTGAAACTTTTTTTTTTTTTTTTTTTTTTTAACACATCCTGGAAAAACAAATAGCTTTGAACAAGATACAGAATATATAACATCATATTTGTCTTTGCTGGTTATTGCTGCATTCATGAATATTTTTCCTATCTGTTTTTAAATGAATAATGCTAGTGTGGTTTCTCAACAGATAACAATTATGGTTTTGAAAGGCTTTAGACATTTACTGAATATTTTATGTAATTTTAAAGAGCTTTCTTTTACTTACTGACGAAGGTTAGTACCATTTACATGATTATAAAGAAAAATTCTCAAAATATATTTGAGGTGATCCTACTCTTAAAATACAGAGTTTGGGGAAAAAAACCCCACAACTATGAATTTGGCTAATTTTTAATAGGACCTGTGAAGAATGTAGTGGAATATTTTAACAAATACAAAATTGTAGGCAAACATAAATATTTACTGTTCATGTGGGGAAGCAAATGAAAATATTATATTTCTTTGTTCATAATAAAGTTGTTACCTGCTTCACACACAGACCTTGTGGAATTGACTATTTCTCAATAGTATTAGAAACAACTGTTTCAACATAAACAAGAAAGTGTTCAACAAAATCAACTTATAAGTACTATATTCTTTAAAAATATTCACCAGTCTTGGTTCAAAACAAATAACGTCTACAGAACACATGCATCTATACGCACTGTGGGTGCCCCCTAGGAATTTTTATACTTGTTACCCAATTTGAAAAAGAAAAATTGACAGAGGAGTGGCAGTCTCAAAAACAATGCTTTTATGCTTCAGGAAAGAGAGGTGGCTGACTAAAAGGAATATGTTAATATTGGCACCTCTACTGAGAGAAAGATGTCAATATTATTGAGAAACACACAAGATTCCACAGAGGAGAAGGATATTATGAATATTTCAGCTGCAGTGCAAGCCTTGATCAGATAGAATAAAGTTTTATTGCTCCTACTGCTCCTGAAACTATTTTATTTCATTTTTAAATATATATATATGTGTGTTTCTATGCACAGATTCTGGGAGCTCTGGAGTTGTAAGCTCTGAAGAGAGACTGGAATCAGGATGTGAAGGAAGGGGCTGTTTTTTACCTAAGGGTGTTGCCTCCAACAAAAGCCTTATCTTCTTTCTCTGCTGTGTCACCATGGCATGGTGCACGTGCCCTGCCTGCCTTGCTGCCAAGCTGCAGCACGGTGGATGGAAAGTGTTCATTTATTGCCTCAACAAGCTCTAAGGGGCTCTGCTGCAACTTGCACTTTTGCTGAGAAAATGCCACATGCTGGGCTAAGTTGGTTTGTACTCAAACTCCATTAAAGATAATGGCCTTTCCCAGAGGATGAAGATGGTTCCTTGAAGCTGGGTGGAAATGAAAGAAGACATCACTTAGGGCTGCTGAGATATAACTGAAATGAAATACAAAACTGTTCATTCCTAGGTCAGGAGATGGTTTTCCTTTTTCAGCTTATCTTGGCCTGGAAAGGATTTTATAGCATGGGATATCCACACCCTTATCTAGGCTAGATAATAAACTATGCACTAGGATGCATATACTTCCAGACTGTGCAGCTTCCACTTACTCCAGCCCATTGCCTCAATCGCATTCTTGCTAATATGTCTTTTGGTTAAAAACAGCTTTTCTTGCCTTAGCTGAGAAAAAAAAAAAAATCGAATACTTTATTGGTTCTCGAGCTAAACTCGGTAGTGACATGTGTGTTAATAATTAACTGAAACGTATTTTAGAGCTAAGCCTAGACACACACCTCCTGTTCCCCGTCACCAAGCTGATGGAGGCAGCATCTCATGGAATCACAGAATGATTTGGGTTGGAAGGGACCTTCAAAGATCATTCTGTCCGACGCCCCTGCCACCAGCAGGGACATTTTTCATTACATTTGATTGTTCAAATCCCCACACAACCCGACCTTGAACACTTCCAGGGATGGGGCATCCACAACTTCATGGTCAACCTGTTCCGGCGTCTCACCATTCTCACTGTAAAAAATTTCTTCCGTATGTACAGTCTAAATCTACTGTCTTTCAGTTTAAAACCATTGCCCGCTGGTCTATCCCTATAGGTAAAAAGTCCATCCTCGCATTTCTTACAAGCCACTCTTCGGTATTTGGAAGGTTGCTATGAGGTCTCCCCCAGAGCCTTCTCTTCTCCAGGCTGAACAGCCCCAACTCTACCAGCCTGTCTTCACAGGAGAGCTGCTCCAGCCCCCTGAGGATCTTTGCGGCCTCCCCTGGACTCACTCCAGCAGGTCGCTCACCCGCGGATCCGGACCCCGATCCCGTTCCCGTCCCCTGGGCTCTCACCCCGCCGCCACCGCCCCCTCCCGGCCGGGCAGGGCTCGGGGCGGGGCCGGGGCGGGCCGGCTCCGCTCCCCGCCCTCAGCCGCGGCGGGGTCCGGCCTCTTTGTGCCGCCCGCCCCAGCCCCGCGCCGTCCTCCGCCTCGCCTCGACCCCGCTCGGCTCCGGCTGCCGGCGGGGACCGGCGGGTCAGCCCGCCTCCCTCCTTCCCTCCTTCCCCGCCCCGCCGGCGCTTTACCCCGCCTCGTCACTCTGCCCCCGGCGTGGGCTGCTCGCCGCCCCTTCGCCCCGCGCTGCCCGTGAGTGATCCCGCCGCTGCCCGTGAGTGATCCCGCCGCTGCCCGTGAGTGATCCCGCCGCTGCCCGCAGCTCCGCCGCCGTCGAGGATGGCGGGGCTGGGAGCGCCCCTGCGCGCCTGAGCCCCAGCGGCCAGCCCGCCGCCGCTGAGGGAGGAGGAGGAGGAGGAGGAGGAGGAGAGATGAAGCGCTTCCAGCCTGGGGTCGCGCTGCTGCTGTCGCTGCTGTGGGAGGTGAGGTGGGCCGGGGAAGGGGGCGCTGCCCTGCGGCAGCCCTGGGTTCACCCCGGCGGGATCCGCTGTCGGTCTCCACCTGGAGCTGAGCGGCCGGCGGGGCGAGGCTGCAGATCGCACGCCTCTGGGGGAGGGGGTGTGCGGGGGGGGGGGTGATTTATTTTGGGGTTTGTGCCTTTGCCGGAGAGGGATGGCTCCACGGGCTCCCGGGCAGTGTGCGGGCAGGAGTGCGTGGGAACGGCGGGGAGGTGCGGGCAGGGCTGGGCTGGGCGAGACCCGGAGGGGCTGCGCTGCCCGCGGGAGCTGCGGTGCGGTGGTTTGCGGGCTTGGCGGCGGCCGGGCTCGCCTCCTGTCCAGTGTGGGATGGAGCAGAGTGGCACAGGAACCGTAGGCAGGGACACAGGCTGCGGGAGCCTTGCCCGTTTCCCAGCGGGCTGGCTGACACTCTCTAAGGGTTTAGAGGAAAGTGCATCTCTTGTTTTCATTCGAAGTGTCCTTTCGTGGGCGAAGTGTCCGTGGCGGGGTAGATAGAGGTGCGGCGGCATCAGCTCAGGAGGAGCGGTGGCGGCACCGAGCAGCGTGGTTAAACTTCTGGGAAAGCCTGGGTAGCACAGCTGTCGTAGTTACAATAAACAATCAAGCAAGGGAACAAACAAGGAATTAGGAGCTTTCATTAACCGGAGGAGGTATTTGTCCCACGCAGTCACAGAACCATGGAACAGTTTGGGTTGGAAGAGACAAAGATCGTTTAGTTTCAACTTCCCTACCGTGGGCAGTGATGCCACTCGCTAGATCACGGGGTTGTGAAAAACAGCTCTTTTTTTTTTTTCAGCAGGCAGACCCGAAGATGTTTTCTGGTGGCGAGCTGTCATTGAGTCTTTGGTTTAACCTTGGGGCTGGGGTCAGGCTGGGGGGGCCACCCTGGGACAGGTTCATGGCAGGCACGCTGCCATGTGCAGCTCCCGGGGACAGGTTTGCCAGCGTGCGGGAGTCATCGCCAGGACATGTGCGGTGGCAGCGTGCCGGGGTGACTTCGGAAACACCAGTGGGCTTGCCTTAGGTACATCTCTACATTTATAAAGCCCAGAGGTGGTGTAGCTGAAAACCTCAGAGAGGTGGAGAGCTGTGTTGCCTCTGTGACGGAGCAGTTTAGACAGAAAATAAAATACTTCTTTTTAGAAAGCAGCATGCAACCAAACCCATACATGGAAACCAGAGGGCTGACTGTGTAATTACTGCTTTCAGCAATGGATATAATTCATGAAAATTATGTTTACTACGTGTTTTATACCACCTACGTAGATGAATGATTTCTGGTGTGTTGCCCACTATGTCATCCGGCATCATCCCATTAAAACACTCAGATCAAAATCACCACTTAATGTAAATAAATGTAACTCTTTATAAGTTAATTGGTCTGCATCTCGTTACCCCGGCTGTAAACCTGGCCCTGTTTCTGGCCCACAATTGCTCTTGACTCTGCAGAAGCTCTTCAGAAAGCAGGAATAGCAAAATGTCAATTAAATGAAACGAACACCTCCATTTCCCTGAGGGATTCTGTTCATCTGAGACTGTGAAAGGTTTCACCCCTCCTGAGTCTGTTTGATTAGATGTCTCTGGTCTCCTAATGTGTATGCTGCTGAAAAAGATTCTTAGTGCTAGAAAAAAGTAATTTGCATAAATCCTCTTTGGATGTAGCCAGTGTTGCTGTTATTTAAGCTTTTGTACTGGTTTTAATTGTGGTTTTTTTTTTTTCCTTTTAATCTAGAATGTTTGTTTTGCCATCTGGTTTTGTGAATTTTTTTTTTTTTGGAAATGCTTAGGATGCCTATTAAAATGAGACGCTATGTAAATAAGATTGTATTCTACAGGAAAAAAAAAGGCCCAGAAAGAGAGTGCTAGGGGTTTAAGTAACTTAAACGAAGACATCTGGTTGTTTTGAAGGTTTTTGATACGTGAAACTTTCACTGTCTTCTGCACAGAGTTCCGTACTGGATATTATCTGAAATAGCATTGCTGCAATTGTTTTAGATATATTTGCAGCTTCAGTATGATCTTAGTTATTACTGAACAAAGCACGAGCTGAACAATACGTTTTTCATTCATCATTTTGTGGAAGGCTTTGACTGTTACCCAGATACCATGAGGAGGAAGCCGTTTAGTCCCTCAGAGCAATTTGCAAGTGTACTGATTCTAACCCAGTTTTCCTTGGTTGAATTACACAAAATACGTGTTGCAAGATGTCCACGTGTTGTCTGTTAGTATGCATGCAAAAACATTGTTTCTGATTATACTGATAAAAGGAATAAACTGCTTCACAAGCAAGTGCACATCAAATTCGTGGAGGGTGTGAGTTTGGGTGTGGAGAGCATGTGCCTTTGTGGCTTTCTGATTGAAGCCTGGTCGGTAGCTGACTGTGCCAGGCTCCCACGAGGAAGTGAAGGTTTGCTGTTCCTGGTGTAAAGGCAGAAGATTCAAAAGAAGGACTGAGGGGCAGGGGAAGGCACTTGCCATGTACTGGTGGGTCCTTTCACAAAGGCCTTGCTGAAGGCATGACTATCAAAGCAGGATTTACACATAAGAAGTTGCTGGCTCTTGATGGTAGGGTGCCAGTCCTTTCTCTAGAAGAGCTTGAGATAGATTAATTACAGAAACACTCAGAGAGCGCTGTGGTGGTAGGAGAGGGTAATTAATTTTGAGTTTTCTGGTTTGATGAGGGTTTTTCACTGTAACCACAAAGACCATGATGGAAGAAAAATCTCCAGCCCCAGGTCCCAAGAAACTCAGCTCTGAGAACACCTTGTTGTTAGGGGAGAAAAGCCAGATATGCCATTGGTTTTGCTCACGATGTAATTGCAGTTGAACAGTTTAACAAGTAAGCCAAAATGAGGCGGATGACTTGACAGGTAATTTTGGTTCCTGCAGGAAGAAATGAAGACTGTTGAATCTTTATCTGTCATTTTCAAATTAATTTGGCTACTTGGAGGTGGCAGTGTGTTATTAACTGCAGTTGCTTGAAATGCCCTTTTCCACCCAGAGCCGGATGTCTGGTATACCCGTGGTACCAGGTTATGTGATTTCAGCGTTCACAAATAACCAGTGATCTTGCTAGCACGGCTTGTGGTTCCATCAGCAGGACTGTATTTTGTCTCAGCTGGCCCTCAGTTTTATGGAAAGCTTTGAGGAGGGCCTTAAAGTGATGTCTGCTTTGGGTATATTTATCAAGATTTTCTGCTTCTGTTTTATCAGTGATCCCAAGGGCTTTGGTTGTCTGAGCTTAAATGTGACTTTAATGAATAGTGATATCTTTGGAACGGGAAAAAATAAAACTAAGCAGGCAGTCCCATCCCCCCCCCACCCCCTTGATGATGAAGTGAGCTTATTTTCAGCCTGAATGAGGGCATCAGAGTGTCTCTGTGGGGCGTTCTTCTCAGACTGAGTGCTTGCTTTCTCTCCCACCAGCTGCAGAAGTGCTGGATGGAGGCGAGCTCAGTGGCTGAGACTAAGCTCAAGGATGTGGAAGCTGAACAGAGCTGTTTCAACCCGACAGAGGACCCTGTCTGTGCTGCAGTGGTAATAAAGGTGTTTTATTGCTACTGCTGCAGAGTAGCTTGCTGGGTAGCCTTAACTTCCAAAATAATTTTAGGTATCTAAGCCCCTGGTTGGCCCATATGTTGTGTCCAGGGGAATCTAGGAGCAAGTGCAACTGTCTGAATATTTAAGTCAAGCTTTTTAGTGCTCTTGATGAAGATAAGCTGACACTTACAGTAGTCACTATAGGTGATGTGAGATTTGGGTGAGAATCCGTCTGCAAAGGTTTCCACCTGGCTATCCGAAATGGAGAATATCACTTTTGGATATAGTGGCATTGATATTTCTACACACTCAGTTTCTCATTGCTGAGAATTATAGTGTGGATACTGACAGAAACTGATAATTGGATGGTTGAAAAAAGCGATCAAATCAGTTCTTTTCTTGTTAATTTGTCAGATGAAAGATAATGCATAAGAGCCAAGTGCCTTTTTTATAAGAATAAGAGAATGGACATGTCATGGGAACAGCAAAGTGTGTTATCTTGAAGGAAAATTCAAATACTCCCGACAGTCTGTCATACAAGATTTGTTTAAATAAAAGCAAAGTTGGCTGGTGCTTCTCAGCTGGGTAACTGCTGTGTTGAGCTTTTTAGTATGATTTTTGTAAGTGGACTTCAATAGGACAGATTTTATCAAATCAGAGAAACCTAAAATATCTGTCCTTCCTGAAGAAGTTTGTGTTAGGTTTGTTTGTGGTTTTGTTTGCTGTTTCTTTTTTTATAAATCCTTGTAGGAAAAAGAACATTAACTCTTGTGAGTGGTTTTGTAAGTGGGGGTTGGGAAGAATAAGTGGAAAAGTCTACCCCAAAAATTCTGCAAGAGAGTTGTTGGTGTAGATGTGTCCTCTAACCCTCTCCTGCTTTTTGGCTTTAGCTACATAATGGACTTAGCAGCTTAAACAATTTTTGGTGTTTTTTTTTTTCCTTACCCTTCTGTAGCTGGTTGCAAAGTAGCTCCTGCATTGCTGAGTGAAGGCAGGAAAGAGCTTACTTATGATTTATAGTTTGAGGATCCAACTGGTGCTGCTGGCAAGTCTTCCCCGTCTCTTGACAGCAGGGAGATGGGCTGTGATTTCCAGGCGGGAGGACTGAGCTTGCACACTTTTCTCACTTTGCTCCTGCTGAGGAGGAGACAAATTCGTGCTCACTGTGGGAAGGGAATGGTGGCGCTGAGTGCCATTTACATTCTCTAAGGGGAGATGCAAATAGCTGTGAGGTGTGGTGGGTTTTTTTGGGCTTAGTTGTTTTTTTTTTGGGTGTGTTTTTTTTTTTTTTTTTTTTTTTTTTTTTTTTGTTTAAATCAGAAAAAGCATCTATAAAATCTGTTTATATTTTTTACAGCAGTCAAAAATATTTAGCACTTTCAATTATGCTATCTCCATAAAAAGGGAAGTCTTCTGACTCTCTTTTCGCTTGGTACTTTCCACTCAGCTAATGAAGGTGACTGAAAGGATGTGTTTAAACTTGACCAAAGCAAGCCTTTAGGCTTCAGGCGCTCCTTTAAGATGGGTTTAGCTAAAATCAGTGAAAAGCGGTTCAGTGGAAACTCTTTTGTTTAATACAAATTTATTTTTGTTTGCTCCTCTAGGAAGAGGCTTAGGAAAAGTGGAAGGACTATGCCATATATAGGCTTGCTCTGGTCATCTGTCTAGGCTGAGTTTACAGGCAGGAACAGATTAATGCTTGAGTGTATGCTACAGAGTTTAAAATAAAGATCTGTATCTTGCTGGGACTTCAAATTTGCTGTGATGTAAAGTAAAATCCATATGAAAAATCCTTACAGAAAGCTAGCATATTTTACTTTTTCGGTCTAATTTTCGAAGATGCCATGTTGTTTTGTGTCCTCAGCAATGCAGCTGTTTCTACAGTTTGTTTTGCTGAAGTTTTTGTTGAAATCCTCTTAGTTTGTTATGGCAAATATAAACTCTCTTTGGACTAGCAGGAGGCAAAGCCTTTTTAAAACAATGGTATTTTCTTTGCCTGAATAGTGCTTTTCGGAAAAACGAATCTTAGGTCTGTCTGAAGTCTGACACCACCTGGGATCTCGGGCATTAAATAGCACTTTCAGGACAAGGGAGAGCTTAGGTCTTAAATAGCAGACATTATCACTTTCTCAATATCAGTACAGTAATCTATGAGATGGAATGCCATGCTGGTATTTCAGGAGGGCATGAGAGGAGAGTCTGGGTTTGTTGAATGCCTTTTTTTTTTTTTCTTTTTTTGAGAACAGTGTATCTTGACAGGTGTCTCACATATTAAGTCGAAGAGTTTTCACTGGTGAGTTAAAAATGTCTGTCTTCTCAAGTGTGTCTTCAACTTCGTGCTAAATAGTTGTTAACTAAACCTGTGTTTTAAATAGCTCAGCTAAAAAATCTCTTCCTCTTTCTCAG